>NC_049170.1:94145504-94269445 GCF_009769625.2 Cygnus olor | reverse complement strand
AGGTGACCTATTCTCTGTTATCACCAGTGATAGGACCCGTGGGAACGGTGTCAAGCTGAGGCAGGGGAGGTTTAGGCTGGACATCAGGAAGAGGTTCTTCACCGAGAGGGTGGTCGCACACTGGAACAGGCTCCCCAGTGAAGTAGTCACTACACCAAGCCTGTCTGAATTTAAGAAGCGATTGGACTGTGCACTTAGTCACATGGTCTAAACTTTTGGGCAGACCTGTGCGGTGTCAGGAGTTGGACTTGATGATCCTTATGGGTCCCTTCCAACTCAGGATATTCTATGACTCCATGATTCTAGAACCCTTTAATCAATTAGAAGAATATTTAGGAATTTAATATGTTAGTGCTAATATCACTGGCTTTTCAAAAAATACAATATATTGCCTTTGTAATGGAAGAACAGTAGTCTTCTTCCCTAAAGGCATGCCACATTGGTAATTATCGGGTTGATTCAGTACTCAGTCATATAGCCAAAGTGATATTTATTTATTTATTTAAATTCATCAATAAAATTCTACCGGAGAAACAGTTTTATTGACCCAGAATCATGTTGAGATTTCTTAGATCTTGATTTCAAAGGCCAAAGACATCAAGTTTCTCCTCATGAGAAAGAAATTAGACTTCATTCAGATCTTACCTGCCAAATCTTTAAGTAGTTATAACTTTGCAGACTTGTTGAATTGGAATTCACTCTAAATTGTATGGAAATCTTCACTGAGTTCTAGGAAAAGCTTGAATTTTTGTATGTTTGCTTGTGAACTAGAAATAGTCTGTGATACACTTGATGTATATAATTCATTTTAACACTGTTAGAGAAGGTAGCAGACAAAATTTTCCACCAACCTCTGTGAGATCTTTGCTCCTGTCTCCTTTGCCAAAAGTGACTATTTATTGGCTTTAAAGTAAATTTGGCTTAATTCAAATGAAGACATTTTACTGTACATAGTATTTGTAACTGTTTTTCAGTTTGCAACACCAGCTGTAGCATGCACAAATCATTTCAATCATCAAGAATGGTCTAAATTTGAAGTATGATTCATTGCAGAATGAGATTGCTTGTCAATACTTTGTCTTAATTTCCTTCAGAAAGGAAAAAAATATTTTTAAATGTCAAACTTCTTCAAAAAGATTTCTGTAAATGAGATTATACTGATTATATGAATATATACATATTTATTTGTTTGTTTGTTTGTTTTTTCATTTCTCATAACATAACTGCTCAATGTTTTGGGGAAAGTCAGAGGATTCTTGAATCAAATTACTTGTCTAACTTTCTGCGACTTTAACTTTCACTAAGTCATTTCATTTCAAATTTAACATCCACATTTTTAACTCCAAGGAAAAGATCTGCAGTTTCCTGTCCTTGCTCCTTTACAGTAACATCTCTGTAAATATGCTAGGAATAGGAAATAATTCTAATTATCCTATTTATAAACAAGCTTTGAGGCAATGCCATATCAAATTAACTAGGTTAGTATAATTTCAGAATGCAGGTACTTTTTAATGTTTGCATCATCGGTGATGATGCTGTGATTTGGGCCACAGATGATATGCTGAGATTTTTGAGTCAAGTTTCAGAAACGAAAAGTCGTAAGCAAGACAAGTGAAAAATATGTGAGAAATTGATGTACTCACTTGGATATTTAGTTTAGTATTAAAAATACATACAAGTTAAGTGAACACATGTAACATGGAACCCAGATGTAAGAGGAAACCTGAGAACTCCTTCTTAAACAATTCAGAGCAGTCGAAAAAGCAGCTCCACCTGCTAAGAATTTCTCTTAAGAAACAGGTGAGAATCTTTAAAACTTGGTCAGGTATTCAAAACTGGAACACATGTAAAACTTTGAGCCTTGTCCTGTCTCCCCATGGAAGGAAATTAATTTGGATGTCACATCAAAGTCTGGGTGCTCTGATAAAAATAAGGAATTAGTACAACTTATATATTCTTCCTGACAAGAAGGCCAAAGGAATAACCTCTGGGAAACAATGAATGACAAATGGTTGTTCTTTCTTTCCTATCTTCCTTCCTTCCTTCCTTCCTTCCTTCCTTCCTTCCTTCCTTTCTTTGTTCTTCCTTCTTTCTTCCTTCTTTCTCCTTTCCTTTCCCCTTTCCTTTCCCCTTTCCTTTCCTTTCCCTTTCCCCTTTCCTTTCCTTTCCTTTCCTTTCCTTTCCTTTCCTTTCCTTTCCTTTCCTTTCCTTTCCTTTCCTTTCCTTTCCTTTCCTTCCTTTCCTTTCCTGTTCCTTTCCTTTCCTTTCCTTTCCTCTCCTTTCCTTTCCTTTCCGCTCCCTTCCTTCCCTTACCTTCCCTTCCCTTCCCTTCCCTTCCCTTCCCTTCCCTTCCCTTCCCTTCCCTTCCCTTCCCTTCCCTTCCCTTCCCTTCCCTTCCCTCCCTTCCCTTCCCTTCCCTTCCCTTCCCTTCCCTTCCCTTCCCTTCCCTCCCTTCCCTTCCCTTCCCTTCCCTTCCCTTCCCTTCCCTTCCCTCCCTTCCCTTCCCTTCCCTTCCCTTCCCTTCCCTTCCCTTCCCTTCCCTTCCCTTCCCTTCCCTTCCCTTCCCTTCCCTTCCCTTCCCTTCCCTTCCCTTCCCTTCCCTTCCCTTCCCTTCCTTCCCTTCCCTTCCCTTCCCTTCCCTTCCCTTTCCTTTCCTTTCCTTTCCCTTTCCTTTTCCTTTCCTTTCCTTTCCTTTCCTTTCCTTTCCTTTCCTTTCCTTTCCTTTCCTTTCCTTTCCTTTCCTTTCCTTTCCTTTCCTTTCCTTCTTTCTTCTCCTCTCCTTTCCTCTCCTTTCCTCTCCTTTCCTCTCCTTTTTCCTTTCCTTTCCCATTGAATTGAATATGGGTAAAATCTATATTCCCATTTAATTGAATATGGAAGAAAATTTATATATTTTCCTGAAAAGAAATAATAGTTTCAGTAGATTGTCCTGCAAATGAAAAATTGAATGAAATTTGTACAGTAAGTGTTATTTAAAATTAACTGGTAAAAGGGATGTTCTTAATTTCCCATTCAGTTCCATAGTAGGGTTCAAAAGGTATTTTAAAAGTTCATTTTCTGTTCCGTTTTTAGTGGTGAAGTCATTAGGACTTAAAAATAACCAGATTTCACTCTCCTTTTTCTGAAGTCCCAATTTAGCACTTGTGAATAATTAAAGATTTTTTTTTGCTTTGAGATAGCTATACTGATACTACACGGATAGGGAAAGGACAGTTTTCAAAGGAAGGTCACTGACAGTAAAAAGGTTTACTATTGCATGTATTTGCCCCCAATATTTTTCCCTTTTAGTTACTAGCAGCAGTGTCATATTAAATGACTTCCCCCTTTAAACTGTTAAGTGGTGCTAGTTCAGTTTTAGCGGTAAGTCACCAGCAGGCTCGGGGGAGAAGTGCTATCTCTTATGGCCCTGAAAATTGATATTGAACATGGAAGGAAAAATCTCACAAGCTGATAGCAATTAGCTAAAAAGGATTTGCGACTCCATGATTCATCACACTAGGGGATCAAAGTCATTTACAGAGAGTGTTTCTACAGTCCCTGCCTGCTGCTCTAAAGATATACCTCTGTTTATCTCTCACACTGCGGTGTGACATTTCCTTTTTTAAGAGCCCATTTTCTTAGAAACATAGTAGTGGGCTGCTGCAGCACAGGCAGTTTTTGATTCTCCACTGACAGCCTAAATGACACTACGGCTCTAATGGCACAGCTTTAGCAGGAGCTCACAAAGGGAATTGGACTTATTATTTACATAAATGGACTAACAGCTCAGGTCTGGTACACTTGCTTGTAAAAATGAGGACAAGGTCTTCTTGCAAGTCAGTTGCAAGGGGTGTAAGTCAGCCTTCCGGTTTTGGAGCTTTGTAGACGTTTTATAATTTTTTTCCCCACCAGGAATACTAACTTTCAAAAATAAACACCATTTGATAGACATGTTTTTAGAGATACCTTAGAATAGAATCCTCTTTTTTTTTTTTTTTTTTTTTTTAATCAAAGGAGTAAAATAAACCTATCACCACCACCTCAAAACAAACAAACAAACAAACAAACAAAAAATGAAATTTAAGAGAAGGAATGAATTATACTCCCCTCTACTTCCAAAATGTACTCAAACTTTGAAAACAATCTCATTTGTCAAAATGGAACTTTGCTTTTTAATAGTGTTGCAAGAAGAAAAAAAAAAAAGAAAGAAAAAAAATGGAAAAACAAAAACATAAAATTTTGTCTGTGTCCAGGCCCAAAGAGTCCCTGTCATCTCAATAGAAGCAAATGATTTTTTTTCTTAGAACCACAACATGAAATCATGTAAATGTTGTAACTTCTGAACATATTTTGTATCCTAGGGATGGAAATAAAGCTCATTAGTGGAAGATAAAATGGAGTTCATTCAGTGATTCTTCATTTTGTTGTTTTTGGTTGTCTGTTTTTGTCAGAATTTTACAAGTGGGGCCAGATTTTCAGAAGCCTGGTCATAACTGCTGGATTTCTCACTCCTTTGTAGTGAGTACTAAATATGTATAAAAAAGTAACAATGATGGGGTAGTGTTTACTCTTACATGATAACTTCTAATTAATACTAATTACTTTGCTGTGAATCCAGCCCCCAGATGAATGAATAAACAGTACATAATATGACCTGGGAAATGCAGAAGACCCAAAGAATCCTTTCTTAGATTGCTGAACAATTTTTGTTTAATGTAGTTGTCACTATCTGTGGAAATACTCTTACAAATTGATGGGACTTATATAGAAAGGCGTAAATTTATTAACTTATATCTCTACTTAAACAGTAACCAAAACTAGGTCTATCCCAGTGTTCACTTGAACCATTTGGATATTTTGGAACTAACTCATATTACACACTATTTTCATGTTAACATGAACAGGTATATCTTAGTTCCTCTGGACATCTTAGTTTTGTTTGTTTGCCCCTCCTCCCCCCCCCCTTTTGTTTATTTGTTTGCTTGATTTTATTGTTCTGTTTTCCAGAAGACTGCTTTACAAGACAACTCAATGATCTGCAGGACCCATACATAATGAGTACATGCGAAGGATCACGTGTGTATAACAGGTGGAAGAGAAAGTATGTTCTAACATAGGGTACAAGTGCAAGATTGTTTTGAGTTTGAGATTTCTGTTTGATTTTAACTTTGGATGTCAATATCTGCTCCTATGGTTATTCTTTGTGTAGCCTGCCTCTAGTAAATTTCTGCTTTGACTTCTTTTCCAAGAATCATCTGGCAAATGTTTTGTTACAGCACTTTGTATATTAAAACTGATCTGCTTCTGGAGTTCTTAACTCTTGTTACAAGAAAGAAATGTTCCTTTGGATTCAATGCTGAAAACTTGCTGCTATATCTTACACACTGTAACCTGTAAAACTTTAACGTTTGTGGCATGTATCTTATAGCCCAGTGGATCTGGAAAATAAACAATCAGAACACTGGTTTGTGTCCTTAAGCAGGCCTTGAGGAGAATAAATTCCAAACCCAGCTTTCTTTTAGTATAAAGACAGAAACGGATCCCTCATCAGCTGGGGAAATGGCATAAGAAATGGCATGTCCAGTCTCAGTCTGTTATCACATATGCTAAAACCAGCAGCATATTCTAGCAAGATGTTGATGTTGCTCCTCTTTAGAGCAACAGCAGAGTGCTCTTGACAGTGTTCCCCCAGAGTCACCCTACACTGCAAGTGCCAGATGGTGCTCATATCAAGTGCACAGCCGGCACTAACCTGCTCTTCCCAAACCTATGTAGATCTCTTTAGATGAGGGGCAGAGATTTACCTTGGGGTCCTCAACAGAGGAAAGGAAAAGAATTTCTCTTCCTGGTGGCTAACTCATTTGTTTACCAAAAATTTCTGCAGCAAAGGTGGCTGTGCAAATAGAGTGAATACTATCATTTAAAATCTCTTCATCCTGACAAGCTATAAAGGAGGGAGTAGTGACTTGTGAGAATATTCATCAAGCAGCATTCATGTACAGACAATAAGTATAGCTTGATAGGGTCTTCTGGACATGTTATAGAAGCAGTAGTTTAGGAAAAAAAAATGCAGTGGACTCCTGTAGCAAAAATAAATGAGGGTTCAGAAGTAGTTTTGAGAAAACATGTCAAATTCTGAAAGAGAAGAATAAGAAAAGCTCAATATTCTGAGCTGATGCTTTTCAGTTGAAAAAGAATTAGTGACTTTACTATTACAGAAATAACATTTATTATTTTTTTTTTTTTTGGGGGGGGGATAATTCTTGCTGTGTAGAAGCAATTAAAAACAAAAAAAGTCAAAGTATTCACATATTTTATTTCATTTAGTATAATCTGGTGTTTCTGAAATTTACCATAAGACTGGACCTAGTAGTCTGTAACAGTCTGTTTTATCTGAATTTATGCAAAGATCTGCCACTACAATGAGCTAATATTAACTTAAAATTGTTTATTTCTGGTTGATTAATATCTTGACTGTACTGTAAATAAATAAATAAATAAATAAATAAATAAAATCAGGAATTATTATACACCAGTATTTCAGCCTGGGAGAAAAAACTCAATTCTCTTGAACATTAGAATTTACAGAATCACAGAATTCTTATTTTTAATTTATCTGTATGAGGCAGAAGTATAAAAATGTGGTAGGTACAAAGCATCATGTACCTATAAAACTATATCCATTTAGCTCAGCTAAAAATCTGGCCTAGTGACAGTATATGTAAAGGAATATATGAATTACTGAATGATTTTACATACATAAATAGTTCTTGTCCTGTCCAAAATAAATAGTCCTAAAATAAATTGCATTAATGGATCTAACCAAAGTTCGTAAAGTGTTTATAAACACATAATCTTTGGTCTCTGGTCATTTCAAGTGAACAAAAATTTTCCAAAATAAATACGCAGAAGAGCAAGTAAGAAAGTGACCAAATACAATTAGTGTAAAGGTCTGTCATTACCCCCATATGCCTGAAGCATCTTCGATTTTTTTTTTTAATTTTATTTTTGACTTTTTTTTTTTACTTAGACTGTATGCATGCAAAGTAAAAATATATATATTTCCCACTCTATTTCTGGGCTTTTTGCACATTAGAAGTGTTACAACTCTGAGACCAATTTAAAAGCTTGCTGGCAAATTATTTGTAGTTGTTTCATCAATTAAAATTAATTTTTATCTATAAAATACATTCCAAATATCTGCTTTTATTTGTTGTCCCTCCAGCATAAGGAGGTCCTATTTCCTCTAGCATTTTCACTTTTGTTCCCATCCTTGTACTAGAGCTTTTCCTTCTCCTGTTGTATCAATAGTGCTAAAATGACAGCTTATGAGACTGCTGTATAAATCAAGAAGTAACCAGCTTCTTCACCTAAGCAAACATAGTATCTAATTGCATCCTATCTGTTTCTCTTTCACACGTGCACATACATGAAGCTACTGAGGCAACAGAGATAGGAAACCTATGAAACTATTTTTCATATTTGCTTTCTGCTTATTCTGTAAGTAGTGCAAAGGTTATATTTTTTCTGTCTTCTGTCGCATTAGATTTAGATTTGTTTATTAATTTATTTATTTTCAGGATTTTATTGTAGAACGATGTCAAAGAATGAAAATTAATAAAATTAGTGATGGGAAGATCTAAGGCCCTGTTGAGGAGAAAGTTCCTACATGAAACCTATTCTACCTTTTCCTGATTGACATGTATTTTCACAATATTTTTATTAAGAGATTTTTAAATAATAAAAATTGAGATCATAAAGTTATACATTCAAGCACAAGTGAAAAAAAGTCTCTGAGCTTTTGAGGAAAACTAGGTACTGCATTTTGTGTGTGGCAGGTGCCATTTGTTTAAAAAAATTTTCTGTCTTTCCTGCTGGTTAATGTTCTTTTGTCCAGGTAGAGCACATTTCTTGACCAGGTTTTTAAACACACAATCAGTATAAGTCACTTTAGAGCATGTTATTAGAGCTATTTCTTGCCTCTGGCTGATGTCCCAGAAGAAGATGATAAATCATTCGCTTATGTTATAGAAGGGAAAAAAAAAAAAAATCAATGTTCAAAACTTCCATGGTCAGCTTTACTCAGGACAACTAAACTCTACAGTGACAAAATACTGATGATGTCATCAATAAGGTAAATTAATGCTGTGAACAACTAGGAATTGTGAACTGCCTTGAAGCACGTCCTAGAATATGAAGAAAGGATTTGGAAAATTAATTTGCAAACTCCAGCAGTTTTAGGACTCTAAGAACAAAGTGAGATTCATCTTTAAAAGCCAGAGCATATGATTAACTTCTTCACAAGGAGCACACTCATGCAGACAGTGACAGGATCCAATCCTGGGATTTTACTTTTCCTGGTGAAGAGTACAGGTACCCCAGCTACTGAAACAGCAATAATTAGATATAGTTATGTGTATGTGTTATGAGAATTTGAATTCATAGAGTATTTTATGTACTTATTGCTAGACCTGGATTTCAGCATGCAAATAACCACTGATAGTCAGATATCTCTTTAATTACCACAGCTGTGCCAGTATCGCATTCACATATTGTATATAGGGTCTTGAGGAGGAAACATATTCACATTCCAACCATTAGAATGAGCAATCCTGCATGTAGCTCCCATACAGATGGGCAGGAAATTATGCCCCAGGCTGATTTTTTCTAAATATTCCGTCTGCCTTGATGCTGATACCAATGTCACCTGGTACAAAAAGCAAACAGGACTTGTACCATGAGTTGTCTAAAAATCTTCTGCAGTTCAAGCTAGTCCCAGTGGTGTACTAAGTTTTAAAGATCCCAAGTCCAGCAGTTTACCAGGAAGGTAGCTGTGGCCAGTGAATAGTACTTCATTGAAGGGATAAAGCTGTACACTTAAAAACTTTTACTGTAAAACGTCAGCAAATAAACAGTTCAATTTCGTGTCATTAATTATGTTTTCAGATTCAACGTAAAAATATTTTTAATAAAATCCTGTTTTTAATAAAAAAAATCCAAACAGTAATATCATTACTGAGGAGATACAGACAAGGTATAACTTCAAGGTGTGCTTGTTTACTTAAAACACGATGAACAATCATTATCTGACATGCAGCAGGGTACAACTCTGTCCTGCTCAAGAGAGGAACTACATAACTAAATGCACTTTTTTTTTTTTTATCTTAAGATTTTATGATCCCATGAGCACCCAAACCACTAAGCCAAGAAAAATATCCCTAGTAGGTTAATATTATGGAATAGAACAATTAATCACACATACATTCATTTCATGCAGTAACTGAAAAGCTTTGGATTACTTACCCTACAGAAAAATATATCAAAATTTAGATGAGCAAGCAGCTGATATGCTAAATGTGAAGCATGAGAAAGTTGCTCCTCCAAGCAATTTTTAGCTTGTGAAGAACACATGTCTTTGATTCAGGTACAGGGCTGAAAGTACACCAGGAAATGACCAAGGTGAGATCAAAATCTGCCCTGGATGAAGTATAAACACAGGCAGAGGTTAGAGAAGGGAGGATGTGATTCTTGTAATCTTCTGTTTAGTATTAAAAGATATATATATTTTTTTTTGTTCAGTGTAGAGTGCATCAGCAGAAGAGGATCACTGTTACATCCTATCCTAGCATTAATCTGACGGATATTGGGAATCTGAGTAGCCAGAGTGGGTTGCTCTGGCAAAATTCTGAATGCATATCGAAGGAAAGGAGTAAAATATCTAGTACAAATCAGGAAGTTAGGGGGATGGTGTTAATAGAGTTGTGTGCTGTCCATCTAATTGTTGGGCTCTGAGCTTTTCGGGTAAAATATAATGATGCTCTTAGCGTTCAAAATATTTTACTCCGAATTAATTTCATTCAGTTCTTTCAAGATGTAATTAAGCAAGGAGGGAAAGAGAGAACTTGCTTTGAACCTAGTTGTCATACTCTATCCTAGTGTGATACAGGATTAGATGTGAAACAGACATATATAAATGAATTACTAAATCCAGTTTCTAGAATTTAATTGTTGTCCTACCTAAAAGTTAGGTGTATCCCCACAGTAATTGTCACATTTTGGATGCTGAAACATTGCTTTCCAAAGATTTCCAGAGATAACTTTGAAAAGTTGTGTTCTTTCCTTGTTTATTCCTCTGAATTTCTCATGGAACTTCATGATGATCTTTTGGAGGGAGAAAGTTGAGAAATGGAGTAATGATGGGAAGATAAAATATAATTTTGCAAACATGGGCTGGATCAGAATCAATGTCTGTAAAATCTGACTTTTACCTGTATACAGATAAACATGCGCACAGTAAAGCTTGTTGTTGGAAAATACTTAACCCTACCTTCTCCCCCCCCCCCCCTTTTTTCTTTTCACATCTAGGCTCTGTACTTCTATTTTAATTGTTGTATGTATGGTTGCATATATTTCCATGCAATCTTGGACTATATTGAACTCAAGCATGGGGATTCTGGATGTATGACAGCCCTATCAAAAACATTCATTCTGTTGAACTTAGCAAAGATCTGGAAAACCTGCACCAGTATATAAACATTGCAGGCAGCATTTTGGGGATGGAAAAAAAAAAAAAAAAAAAAAAAAAACACAAATGAGGCTGAACCCTATTCAAGCAGCTGTCCCTAATCCCTACTATGAGAATGTGGACTCCTGACTCTTCCCAGAAGTAGTCTCAATCCATAGGTATTCCAAAGAATCTCAGACCACAGCCCACGTGAAGAGACACAAGCCTGCAAGGTAGATGAGGTAGAGCTGCTAATGATGGAAGTATTGGGGAAACATCGAAGATTTCATCTGCAGAGGTCAGATTACATGTTCAGGCTAAAAAACATTTCAAATTCTGTGTAATTTTAATTGGCTGAAATAGTTTTAACAAGGTAGCAAGTGGCTCATAATGTCAGGGAATCAGGACTAAGACTCTTCTGTTTTGGAGGCTCTATCCTATTTATTTTTTTTTCCTCCCTCAGGATGCTGAGGAGTAATATTCTTGCTCCTGGACCTTTGGTGACCTGCCACTGGGATGGATTCCCAGTGATGTTAACATTTAACTGCACCAAAACAGACAAAAAAAAAAGCAGGAACCTGCCACATATGTTCTGAAAGGCAGGGAGGCCTAGCACTTGAAAGGCAAGAGCTATTTCTGTGAAGGAACTTCACTACGTGTTCTGTAGAGAGCCTTCCCACCTTAATTTTTCTTGGTAGCCTTCACTTTCCACCCCCTGCATTAGGCCTTTTTAATGTACCCAATCTGTGAACAAACACACCTGGTATTAATCCTGGGCATGGAGATCACATAAGTAAAAGAAATGAGTTGAGGAGGAAAAGATGTAGGGTGATTATAAGTATGATTAAAACTTGGTTAATTTGGGGCTTCTTTTTCTTTACCTTTATAATCCATATGATGTTATTTTTGAAAGAAAGGTATTCTACAAAATGGGAACAAGTTCTGGTGCGGCTTCCCTAATTGAATTTTATGAACCAAACTTCACTGAGAAATGTGTGTTTTCAACATAGTATTGCAGAAATCATTTGATGGTAGTAGGAATTTATGCAGTTTTATTGTATTTTATTAGCTATTTGAATCCTAACATGCAGTTACTGAGATGTACCTGAATAGTGAGCATTTAAATTTAGGTGAATAATTATATATTGACAAAAGAGTCACTATTCTCTAACTGAATTAAAAAATAAATAAAATCTATTTTGAGGTTCTATATTTGAGAGATTACTTCCACTTCCCCCACAACTAAGTAAAAGACAATGCCTTTTTTGTTTCTCTCTCTCTCTCTCTCTCTCTCTCCCTGTATGTTCATGAATTGATTCATAGATACAGAAGGTAACAGGTTTCTTTTTTTATTGGTTCTTTGACCAATAGTTTCTTATTTGTCTGAAGACTTTACATCAGTTACTGCATTTAGTGAATAAGTACAAGAAAATCTAGGCTTTATCTAAATTACAAATTATACTGTGAATACTTAAGAGAATGTCTATCAAACTTTAGTATCCTATATGAAGTTATGGCTAAGCTAGCTATGCGTGTTCTTTTGGTTTGTGACCTGATCACTGTTTTGTGGAAAAGAATTAAAATAAACGGAAGTTATAATACTTAGTCTTTTCTGCAGAGCAAACCCAAAATCCCAATAAAATTTTGTTAACACTATTATAGCAATTTACCTTTCTGTTATAAAGAAAAATATGTAATTGTGTCTCCAAGACAAAAATAATAAAATATTTTCTCTTGGGGATGGGGATTTTTGTCAACATCTGTTTGACAGGGAATTGCAAAATGAAAGCAACATACAAACTTCTTCTATGGATTGTAAGGCATGCTAAAACCGATATTTTCAGTGTTGTTAATGGCATAGGAGAAGATGTGGGTTATTTCAAAATGAGTTAATTGAAATAATTAGTTAACTTGAAGTCTTACCAGGTGGTAAGCCCTGAATCATATAGTAGTAGATAGCATAGCTTGAAACTGTTGAGAAGAACGAAAGAGATTGGAAGCCTACTTTGTTGAGAGTGATGTATGAGATCATATAATAATATCCGTGATAGATAGTAATAATACTGATAGAAGATTTTATATTTTTGCAAAGAATGTGTAATAATCAATGAAGTGGGGACCAGGCCACGAGGAATAGGAGCTCTCCTGTTCTGTTCCTGTGTTGTGTGTCATTACACAGCTTCTGCAGCCAGACTTCCAGTAAATCTACTGCAACTTTTATGGAGTAATGATGGATCTGTATAAAGTGGACCAATGGTGAATATTTGTCTCACCTAGGCTGCTTTGCCTTTCTATAAGTGGTGTGATTTGCTTAATGTTTGAGTAACAGGGGAGAAGGGAGGAGGAACTACTTTGGTGTTAATGTTCTCCAAAACACATTGGAAGCAGAAAAATGTCCTGAATTCCAATAATTTTAATTTCATAGATCCATAGTTGAGCTACTTAAGACTATCAGAACATGCCCTGGCAAAACCTTTGTATTTTTCTACTATAAACTAAGCATAAATTCAGTGGTAGATGACAGATTACTTCATATACCATGCAAGCAAGCCCAGACAATAGCTTTAGCCATGACTGATTGCCTTGCTGTAACCCACTTTATGTTAAATGTATTCTTGCTGTTCAATTCCACAACTGTAATTTTGTTCTTCTGCACTGCTCAGCCCTCTGTGGACTAACCAGGTTCCTTCAGTAATGATTTCTTTTCTATTGTATTGTTTTCTGCATAATCAAGTTGGTAGGTAGGGGTTTAGGTGACACAGCCATCTGTCAAGTTCATTTGCTCTGAAAATGCAAGAAATAATGGCCTCTACAACTTGGGGCTATCTGTTATAAAAGAAGAATATCAGCTTTTACCCTGCACCATCTTCTCATCTCTTCAAATTATCATTTTTTCTACTTTCTATATAAAATACATAAGGTTCTCTTGACATGACTGATTGGTGAAAAAGAAAGCTATCACATGTCCACCTTGTATTGTACTTTATGCAAGCAATCCAATTAAGGGGAAGTAGCTAACATTCAGACTAACATGCTTGTTGTGAAACTAAAGGGACTGCTACAGACTGCTCCACTCAAGTATTGTCATTGCTGGTTCTCTGACATACTAACTGCTTCCTCCTTGAAGTTTGCATAATGTGTAAATGTAAGGGAGTTTGCATGCCACAAAGGAAAAGGAAAACAGTTATTCATTTTCCCTCTAAAATAAAATGCTCATAATAATTCTTATAAGGAGTCTTTATCAAATTGTATCTGTTTGCTGAAATGACATGCAGTTGGTGGGAAAAGACATAAAAAGCTGCCTGTGGGTGCTCAACCTTTTCCAAACATAGCTCAAACAGGCTGGAATAATTCAGGAATGACCCCACTTTTCTGTGTGTCTGTGTGTGGAGAAAAAAAGAGTTGTTTATAGAGCAGAATAACCTGTACCCAACTTGATGCCAGAAAGAGCTGGAAAAATTCTGGTTGCTCCAGTGACAATCTAGTTCAGGCTTACATGACAGTCTAGTTCAGGCATCTTTACATTAATCTGATGTTTACATTAATCACTGTTCTCATCTAATAGAGTTGTACTCAGCCAACTTTCAAACTATCTATAAACATGCACCTCTTGCTGGATCCCCTTGCCTAAGTTATTAAAGGAAATTTAGAGAGAGGTAATAGACCTGGGTTTAAAGAGGTATGAACTAGATCAGGGCTAAAACTGGCCCAGAAAACATATCATCAAAAGGTAGAGTACTGCATGGAAAGTTACAATGGCTGCAGAACAAACGTAATTTACATAGACAGTAAATTAGAGGGAGTATGCGTTCACACTAAAGTGACTGGCAGATTAGATCGCTGCCACAAGTCAAAAGCAGCAGGAACAGCTATTTGAAGGAGCAATAAATGAAACATGAAGCATCATTCTGAATTAGTTACTTGGGAATTAGTTGTTTAGGAGTGGTTGTTTAGGCACTTGTAGTATACAGTTTTACTGTGCAGAAGACATAATCCTTTCCTTGACTGTGGTGACCACAAAGCCCAGCCTGGCTGTTCAGGCTATTTATACATTCATGGGCAAAACTATACACCTAATCTCAGACTTTTACTTTCCAGAGTGTTAGGTGAGCAATTCTGAAAACCACAGATGTGTGCTTTGGCTTTTTATATGAAATAATTCATATAAAGCCTCTTCTCCTTGTTTAATGTGGAATTTAATTTAGTCATACATATAAAAATATGGAATACACCATGAGACTGACCAACCACACTGAAAGAATCAGCATTTGGAATTTCATGACTTAAAACTTATTTATTTTGCCATTAATACTTTATGTGGATTTTGGTGCATCATTATTTTCTCAGTATTGGCTAAATTAAACTATTGAGATAGCTAATTTATTAGATACCAAGTTTTTACTGTGATAGGTACCCCAAAACTGAGGACCAGAAATTCACAAAATGTAAGACACCTTAAAGGTCCAGGACATCTGAGAAAGTGCTAAGATTCTTCCTGGGAAACCAGCACTTTTGAATATGAGTATTCACTTATTCCTTGTGAAAGTATTGGCTGCACAGTATATTTAAATTTAAAATATACACTTATATATATATATTTGCTAATAGCGTATTTTCCATGGTATAATTATCATGCAGCATTTTGATGTCCCATTCAAATCTTTTAAATGAATGGAAGTAGCCCAAAGAAAAACAGTGCTGAACAAGTTTGACCACATGAAATATATGCTCTGAAATAATGAAACTTATCTAGACCCCAACCCAGTGTTGTAAGCAAAGGAAAATGTTGTTATTTCTTCATAACATAAAAGGATGTCTAGGGCCTATGGGACCAATGATCTAGTTAAGTGAGAAATAGATGTTTTGTTTCTGAGGCCAAAAAAAATGTACGTTTCTATAATGAAAACATGTTCTCAATTATTTTCTCTTTAAAAATGGTTGAAATATTTTGCTTCAGTCTCATCTGTATAATAATATGATATGACCTGAAATAAAGCTAATGAAATGAAAATAACTTTAAAATGGTAAAATTCACTTTCAAAATAATGTTTCAAAATCCGTTTTAATTTTTTTTCTAATGCAGAATGTTATGAAGAAAAAGATTGCCATCAAACATAATCTTTTGATGAATTTGTAAATAAAAGTTATAGAGTTTGTTTTTCATAGTTTTAAGTTTTCATTAAAATCTCAAAAGGGAAAAGTTTGTCATTTTTCATGCATTATTTCGTTTTATTTTTTTTTCTAAATACGTTTTGTGGGAAAGAATAATTTTATCTTTGTGTAAATGTAATTTCTAGTAGCAGTAACCTGTGATTTTCTACGTGGGACCCACCCTCAAAGAGAAATTTTGTCAGCAGATGTGTGGATTTATGTATAAATTTTAACATCTTATGAGTAATTTTTCTGCTTTTTCTAAATTAGAGTTTAAATTTTTTGGTAGACACTGAATGTAATTTAACATGCCCTTCTGCAGAGGGGAAATGTCACTGGTCACTGAGTTGATGACATTGCTTCTGTGAAAGATAGCAGCTCCTAGCTCTTCAGAGTTCAAAATTCAAGGAGAAACAGGAGATGGATCTGCTGCCCTTCTCAGGATGCCGTGGCATCCAACCCTGTTGTGTTCAGGAAAATATCTATCTATATGAGGTTTCTGGCCGTGGTTGTGGATATAGCACCTCAGCTGCAGTTTGCTGGCACATTGATATGGAAAGACAGACTGGGTGACGAGACACTGGAGAGCAGCCCTGCAGAGAGGGATCTGGGGGTTGTGGTTGACAGCAAGTTGAATATGAGCCAGCAGTGTGCCCTGGAAGCCAGGAGGGCCAACCTTATCCTGGGGTGCATCAAGCACGGCATTGCTAGTCGGTTGAGGGAAGTGATTGTCCCGCCCTACTCTGCGCTGGTGCGGCCTCACCTCCAGTACTGTGTGCAGTTCTGGGCAGCACAGTACAAAAAGGATGTTAAACTGTTGGAGAGAGTCCAGAGGAGGGCGACGAAGATGGTGAAGGGCCTAAAGGGGAAGACATATGAGGAGTGGCTAAGGTCACTGGGCCTGTTCAGCCTGGAGAAGAGGAGGCTGAGGGGGGACCTCATCGCGGTCTACAACTTCCTCGTGAGGGGGAGTGGAGAGGCAGGTGACCTATTCTCTGTTATCACCAGTGATAGGACCCGTGGGAACGGTGTCAAGCTGAGGCAGGGGAGGTTTAGGCTGGACATCAGGAAGAGGTTCTTCACCGAGAGGGTGTTCACACACTGGAACAGGCTCCCCAGTGAAGTAGTCACTGCACCAAGCCTGTCTGAATTTAAGAAGCGATTGGACTGTGCACTTAGTCACATGGTCTAAACTTTTGGGCAGACCTGTGCGGTGTCAGGAGTTGGACTTGATGATCCTTACGGGTCCCTTCCAACTCGGGATATTCTATGATTCTATGAATCACAGAATTTTCATGTTTGATACTGGAAGACTTTTCTTATGCAGCAATGTTATAGAGTCTCTGAGAATTGTAAAATTGAGTGGTTGAATGTCACTTGTCTCCCACTGCAGGCAGTATTTTGAAAAACAAAAATACAAGCTGTAGCGAACTGTGATCAGTCAACAGAAGTGTGAACTGACAACTGCGAGCAACCTGCTGGCTTCCCTTACAATAATTTCACTGCTGAGTCAACTGCTCCTTCCCTTTCTGTGATGAAGACTGGGTATAGAAAGACAACATACTCAGTGGAATTGGTATTTAGGAAACAATTTCACAGGGAGCAGAAGGCTGGAGGTTTAAGCAACAGACCTCTAGAAAAATAATAAACACATATATTTGTGATGTCAGTAAGTGTGCAATTTGGAGGTGAATAAAAGAGGCTTCTCTGGCAAGAGAAATGTGTGGGTTTCTAGACCAGCCAGTCTAGGTTAAAGATGCAAAAGCTGACAAAGAAATGGGGACTAGGAAAAAAGTCACTGAACCCATTTTGAGGAATGGCTGTAAAGTTTTCACTGAGTCTTTCTATGAAAATATAGTTTATGCAGGATAAGCATGGTGAAAAATAATAAGAACAAAAATTCAACAGCATGAAAAAAAAATAAAGCAATAATGAGTTACTGAGTTTTACTGACTTCATTGCCAGCTCTGCATATATGTATGCGACAGTTTGGCTTCTGTAAGTAAAAATAAATAGATCTCAAACATATATAGTAACTTTAATATAAATTTCCTCTTCATGTCGCTGTTTCTTTACACTTTTTTTTTTTTATTGTAACAGTCTTATGTTTCTTTTCAGTGTTTCATTTTCTGAAAGGCTTTAATCTTTCTTTCTACAAGAAGGTTAACTTCAAGCAGTATTTTATACATTACAGCTTTATAGAAAAAGCAATAGTGAGAAAGGTTACTAAACTTCATAAATCTTTGCATAAAAATAAGTCTCTGCAGTTACTAATGGATATTAAAGATCATGGCTCAAAACATTACCTGTGATATGTTGATATCTGAAGCTAAGATGCATCTTACTGTCCTGTTTGTTGTTGTTGTTGTTTTGTGAGATAATTGTACTCTATTATTTGAATTTTAAAATGTAGTGCTACCTTGGTGTCCCTATTTAAATTTATCTATCTGAATACTGAATCAAAACAGTGAATTTCAGAGACTGCTTGCAAAATGTCAGTCCACCAACCCCCATATCAAGAAAATAGTTTAAGTTTATTCTCACTGTTCCCATTCAGACAAAATTCCGTACTTTAAAGGAATGTTTACCACAATATTGCAAGCAAGGTTAGTTGCTTGACATTCATTTTAAAAATACAGTTTATGTTTTCTTGTAATTTTGACACAGCTTCTTTGCTCTGTAGTTTCCCATACTGTGTGCCTGATTTTCTTTTGCCTGGTTTCTTTTTATTTCAGCTTGGTTTGTCAGCTTATTCTGTCAATGTTAAAAATTGCCAAGATCCTTCCTTTGGGGTGCCGTAGTGGCTTTGTGTTTTGGAAAATAGCTGGAGTGGAAATTCATCTTGACTTAGCTGAATCTGGACAACCTATTATCAATAGCAAATCATTTTAAATCTTGAATAAACTGCATTTTGCATGTAGGTTGTCTTTTGATTAGATAATGTTCTGTCTCCCCACAGCTGGGGAGTGCTGAAAACATTGTGTATAAAAAGTCCCCATGGAACAACCCAATAATTTTGTTACCAGTGTCTGTGGAGAGAAGACTGAGAAAAGGAAGATGTTATGACTGAGATGAGCAGAAAAAAAAAAATGGAGTTGGAAAGGAGATATTCCAGATAAATAAGAGGCAACATGGAGGAGAGTGAAACTGAGAATGGAAATATGCCAGACACGGGATTTAAGGGGAATAGTGTATGCAGACTGGAATTAGAAAGGGAAATAAAATCCAAGACACTTAGTAGAGACTACTGAGTTCACATAAGAACCTGGAAGGAAGAGAAGATGACTGCTTGGTTAAAGTGAATGACATCAGGAGGCATGACATATTAAGTGATGGTGATGAAATTTAGAAAAAAATCTTCAATGAAGGTAAATTTTATTAGAAATAACATCTGGAAGGAAGAGCTGAGGAGACATCACATCTGAAAGGGAAGATCTGGTTGGAAAAGAGAGTCAAGGCAGATGTAAATAGAGGCAAAATGAGTTTAGCAAGAATGAACCCAAAAAGTGAAGCACAGGGAAGAAGGACAGAAGAAGCGGTTACTGCATAGCCTCCTGGAAACCCTGGAAAAGCATCCTTGTTCTTATTATATACCTGGAAATCCTACAAAAGAGAGTGTGTAGTTCATTAAGCCAAAGCACCTATAAAGTGGCAAAATCTCACTATCAGTTAATCTATTAGCCCAAGATACAAAGTCTGTGTTACGAATTTAAGCATTTCGGCTAACAGACCACTTTAAAGGCTTCTCTTTCTTTAGGGAATTACAGCAAGGTTGCCTAAAGGATTCTAAAGTGAGATCTCCTAGTTCTGACATACCCTATTCTTGGCTTTGTTAGCCTAAAATGACACACAATACAACTGTTGTGTAGGCTTGTCTGCATGTAGCAATCACAGATACTTCCTAGTAACATTTCAAGGCTTTTTGTATGCTATTAAGGAAGGATTTTGCCAAACTCTCTTATCACAGATCTCCTTTCATTCTGCATGTGCTATTGCTCACACAGCCTATGGTATATACCACTTTTACAAGACAAAGTTCAAATTCCTTTTTCTTTTCGAAAAGCTCAGGCCTACAAAATGTATAAGCAAGCCCCTAGAATGAAGGCACAAACATCCTGTAGGGCTCATATGTGTCCTTTATATCAATTATTGAGTGAAGGAGCAATTTGAATGGAAAGTTTTCATGATTCAGATAGCTACATGTGCATGGAAAATATGAAAAATGCATTGGCACAGATCTTTTCATGAATGTTATCACAATAATGGTGCCAAGGGAACCTAATCTAAGCCTAGAAAAGATCTAATAGGTCACAACAAATGTGTGTGGGAGAAAAATGTTCATTGTGAACACATTTTATTTTTTAGAGAACAGAAGGAAAACACAATTCTGATTGCAGGGCCCCTGAGAGTATCTATTTTTGTTCACTGAGAAAAATCAATAACATTTTTGGGAAGGATTGAGACATAGAATATCATCATTTTTGGTACAACAGGGTTGTTATACTGTGAAAACATGCCAAGAAATCTTGAGGAGAGAGGCAGAATCTATTAAGAAAAACATTCATTTCTCTTTATTATTGGCATAACTTCCATAGCAAAAGATGCAAAATTGTCAAATTACTTTATTTCCCTCACAAATTTACTGGAAGTTGGGTCATACCCAAGTAACCTGGTAATCTCCCACCTGTAGAGCATTAATATAGTGTATAGAACAGCAGATTTATGACTCATACCAAAGACAAGCATGAAACTATATCTTTTCCTTTTACTGAGAGGGCCTCCGCATGAGATGAACTAATACGTTATTGTAGCCTAACATACTTGTTAGCTATTTTCCTTTCCTGAATTAAAAAATTGAATTATATACACTCAGTCTAGTTACTGAACCTGTAAAGTTTATTAAAGTTTATCGACCATGTGTATACACTTCAGGATTTAGGTTCAATTGCTTCTTTCAAGCTGGAACATTGAATTAAGATGCAGTGCCTTGCTGTGGCTTTCATGGACTCCAACTGAGCTACAGGTAGCAAAAGTCTCCTTCAATTAGACATAATCATCACTCACAGTCAATAATTGTGCTAAAGGCTGCTTTCAAATCTGTGAGGGATTCGCATTTAATGTACTGATTCAGCTTGTCTGAGCCAAATTCACTGTGTACTGAAACCAAAGCAATTTAGTTCTTGCCTACGGCCCTTTTGGCAGTTCATCTAGTACTGAGCACTGTAAGGACTGTGAGATACAATTTAATCTGAGACATCTGTGCACAGACAGGACCTTTTCCTTAACAGAGAAAGACTAAGTAATGGCTAAGCTGTAGTTTTATGTGAAGAACTAAGTCTTATCTCTCCTCTGAAAAATAAAGCATTTAAGATATAGTAGAAAGCCAAACCAAAAAGGAAAAAAAAAAAAAAAAAAGGAAAGAAAAAAGAAATAATAATAATAATAATAATAAATCATTGGATTTATGAAATGCACACTGAGGCTACTAACAGCTTTCCTTGCTCCTAACCATATACAGCACTTGAGCCATGATCCTTGGATTAACCATTTAAAGATATTATACTTATCATCTGCTGCAGCTGACTGGGAAAATCTTTATTAAATATGAAAGATAGATGCCTCACTGCTTGTGATTTTTGTATAAATATCAACATTTTCTTTGTATGTATTTTTTCTGGCTCATGATGTTATTAAGGAAAGTGTTGTAATATTTATCTCCTATATCATCCTGATTCCAAAAAGGCTTGCTGCTTCCATGAAAGGCTTAAAATTCCTGTAGTTACTACACACAATATTTCATAGGAAGTTTTGATGATAGCGAATGAAAATCTAATAGTGTCTGCCAAGTTTTACTGACTTAAACCAGGTTTTCACTAAGAGTTTGCACTCAACTACTCTGTGAAAGCTTGTTATAATAACAGAGCCGTTCTTACTTATTTCTTCTAAATTGGTTGCAAAACTTTTTTTTTTTTTTTTTTTTTTTTTTTTTTTTTTTTTGTATATATGGAAGCAAGTCAGGGAGCTAGCTGGAAACGTGAAGACAGATAGATCTATGTAATCTGCTAATCATGGAGATACTGCCTTTTGTCAAAGGCCTTGCTTGTACGATGCAGGAATCAACACATCTTTCCTTGCCTGATACCTGTTGGGCAAAAACATGACTGGGGAGATAAAGCTCTATCACAGAAGATTCTGAAAGCATGAAGTGTAAAAGCTTAGCCATGGAATCCAATTATGACAAAGTACATTGTTAAAATAAAATGTTGTACTGAGGCTTTGAATTCTAAGTTCGAAGGACCAGAGGAAGGACTCTTTCAACATCAGTGTTTACAGACAGGCAGCAAAATTAATGTGCAAATTCTTTAATTCAGGTTATATACATAATTTTCCAGAAAGAAAAAAAAATCTCAAACATAAAATGATATCTCTGAATCTTAGTGCCTTGGGGCAGGGCACTAACTTTTTGCTCTTTGTCATAGATGATAGTCAGATTAAGGATACCTTATTCATGGTTAGACCCGCTATGTATAAAATGCATACTTTTGATTACATTACAACTTTCTAGCAAGAACATGAAAGACGCTAAAAGCTTACTTGTTTTCCTTGATAAAATAAAGGATGAAAAATAATATATGCTCTCTGTTTTCATTGTCCTTGTTTATTCATCAAGACAGAAATAAATCAGGGACAGAGAAGAGCTTTTTAAACTCAGAAATGAACAGTGTTATCTTATGAATAAATTGACCTAAGAAAATGCAGGTTGGAATTATAAGAGAGGCCATCAAGGCCTCTAGTGTGAAGGCCTAGAAGTGAGTTCCACAAGTGCTGCCCTGTGAAGCTGAAACTCCAGAGAAGATTATTTGCACTATTAAATTAATGCAACGTTACTTTGGTGTTTCTGGCTTCCTATTTTTTTCTGCAGAGCTCTTTAGTGTCTCCTTTTAAAGGACATGGCTCTTGGTTGAAAGGTATGCAGTTTTATCAAAAAGATATTTCACACTGCATTATCAACTTATTTTTTCTTAAAGTTTTTTATTAACTTAACCGTAATGTTTAACCTTTAATTAATTTACAGGGCAGTTAATGACCAGCTGAACAGACTGAGTCCCTGAGGTAAAAGTAGTAGACCTTAATGTTTCAGTTAATCAAAGACTTTAAACACTACATGCTAATGAAACATTTGTTAGTGAAAGGTTCCTTGTATACAGCAATCTTCCCAAATTTATATATTTATTTATTTATTTTTAAGTTGCAAAATTAGCTAGAAATTCTATACTGAAAGATAAGTTTATCAACTGGTTGTGTGATTGATATCTGTCACATTAAACCAACTTCTGAACATAAGGCTAGAGATCTGTGGAACACCCCCTTGTATGCTTATGTAGTCTTTCATTTCTGGTAACATATATTGTGACTGTTTTTACAACTGTTATCGCTTATAACAGCCAAGTTTTACTTTACTTACTAAGGCTTGGTTTGTAATTAGATGACAGCAATAGATAAAATGCAATCTACATTCACATTCAAGGTTTTGATAATAAAATTTCAGGAAAAAAAAAAAAAAAAAACAAGAAATCTTATTTCATCAATTTTCCATGGCTAGTGCATCTGTGTTTAGATTTAAAAACTATGATTTTTTTTTAATACCATTGTAAAAAAGAAAGGATAAAAGTAGGAAAATTCTAGGGGAAAATATTAATTGAACAACTTATTCAGTTATTATATTTTTTTATTGATTAATATGCTCAATGAATGGTATTGTATCCATTATAGACCTAGGCAAATACTCAGAGGAAAAGTCATTGAATAACTTATTAAATGAAAAATGACAAAATTCACTAAATAATGTATTCACAGAGCAGTACTCATCTATACTTTTTTTTTTTTTTTTTCTGGAAAGATGTAGAAAAATATTTCAAGACAATACTGTGTTAAAGCTTTATCTTTTATTATGCTGTATCCTGAAAGTCAACATAATTCTGAGTTTAACCAAACTTAAATAAAACAGATAAGAGAGCTTTCAATGCTTCTCTGACTTTGATTTTTTTTTTTTTTGTACATTCTTTAAAATGTCTTACACAGTTTAGGAGCCAAAAAATGTCTGTAATCCTGCAGAATCCACTGTCAATCTTATAAAACGTTATGTAATAATTTTCTTATTGGAAACATAGTCCTCATAATCCCATTTTTATAACAAATAAATACAACGATATATTTTCAGATACTTAATTAACAGAAATCTTCACATCCTGTTCATGCCAACAGTGTATAATATTCCTTGCATTCCAAATGCAAAGGCAAATTTGAATATAAAATTCTGTCCTTTTGAAGAGTCCCTTCTGTACACCCTGGATGTTAAATGTTAAAAAAATAAAAAATAAAAAAAAAATTAAAAAATTGTTTTATCCGGTAAGTGAAAATGCAATGCCAGTCAGACTGAATTTAAAGGAAAGATAGACAGGGCATGCCACAGGTCAATAATGGATGTTGTTATCAGACAAATGGGTCACAAATATTGGCCTGAAAATATTAAACTCATTTTACATAAGAAGTGACTAGTTCAATGATAATTAGCTACATCTTTATGATGCATACAATTTCCATGATGCCACAACAACAGTGTTAACACTATCACAAAGATGATAAAGATGAAAGTAACCAACCTTCAGGTTAACTGTAATTAGAATACTCTTAAATTAGGGGGAATGACATCTAACTCTAACGTGTAATAACACCCTTATCATTTAGGTCAGATCCTGCTAATTTGTTTGTGTACTGTGTAAGCATCAGTCATTTTTTAATTCTCTTGTATATTGCATACTGTACCCTTTATCATTTGGATGAAATTTAATATCTGAACTTTACATCCTTAATGAGAAAATTTTAATTTAATTGCTCACTGTTTAACCTATTTCTGACTTTTTCTTTGGCATCTCCAGCTTGGAAACCCAGACCTCTCTGCAGTATGCTTCATCATGCATATTTTATCTATTTTAATGCATAGGATCTTGTAGTAATTATACAAGCATTGCTGAACTTTGGCAACAAAGCTAGGCCAAATGAAACAGAAAATCATGAGATAAGTTGACTGGTTTCTGGTCAAAGGAAAAATCTAGGTACTGCAATAAATTTCCCTACTCATTTCTGCAGTAACCAGCTATGGAGAGAGATGTATTACGTTGTCTCTCCTACTTATCAACTCCAATCATTTGTGATCTTATTAGGGTTTTTTATGACATGATCAAACCACACAATGAAGAAATACACTTGGTAATGGAATTCATCTCACCTAACTTTAACTGTCTGAAGATAGAAGTCTAGTCTGCCTAGCCTGGTTTAGGCTTTCCTCATAGACAATCAAGAGATATGAAAGATGCCCTGACAGCTAGTCTAGACCTACTGTTTAACACTCTGTTCTCTGTTCTACAATAATAGAAACTCAGCATAAAGTTCTCACTGCTGAGCATCCATTCATAGCATAAAACACTACCGTCTTCCACACCCATCATTGCTCAGTAACTTTCCTGGAAGTCACAAGAGATACTTGGGGAAGGTATGGAATTTCTGTTATTCCTTTGGCCATAAGGATGGATGCTCTAAATCACAAATGAAACAAATGGGAGATAAAGTGGCCCAAGTTCTGTTTACTGTGCTATACAAGATATAGTGTTTTTGTGTTTTTCAGCAATAATCTAGCATCTTTTACTGGAATGACATAGCTTCCCAAAATGTTATTTTGTGTGTAAAAGTAAAGGTGGAAAATTCTCATATTACAATACAGCAAGGCAATTCACATTTTCAGCTCATGACATTATTAACTGGTGGGAAGATAAGTATTTTCCATGCAATATATAAAGATCTCTCAATTTTCTTTATGAAAGGTACAGAAAAATTAGCAAGTAGATAGTTAAGAACATAAAAATGACTCAGCTGGAATAAGATTCTGTCATTCAAGAGAGGTCTGATGGGCAAGTGATGCAGTCTCTTATGAAAAACAATCATGCCATGACACACTACCACTAAGATATCAGGGTTGTTTCAGTTCATACTTCTTGAACATATAACATGCATTTGTTAAGCACCTTAATATTATTTGGTTTTTGTCTTCCTGGAATAAAATAAAGAAATCATTAACCTAGAATCTTTTATATAGTTTTCCCTGTAAGGAACAATATTATTGTTTCTTGAATATTTATGTGAATACACCTATATATAGAAAGAAATACAGATATATATTTACAGAAAATTTGTTCTGTATATATGATATAAATATCATGTATATAGACATGTATATAGTATATATATACATGATATATATCACATGTATATATGTTATATATATAGATATATATATCATATAAATGATTTTGAATTTAAAATATACAGGAAATCACTCCTTAGAAAATGGAAAATAACACTTCTGAATGTTTAGCTATTGAATATTATTTCTGTGAATACAGACACAAGCTGAAAATTGTTAGTGAAAAATAAAACCTAAAACAGACACCTAAGCTGAACCTTGTATTGCTAAGTCCATTCTTGGGCAAAGCTGGATTTTATATATTTAGTTCTCCCTGTACCTTAGAACAAGTAATATATATATATATATTTTTCCATGGTTTTGGAAATTATATCAAAGTATCTGCCAGTCACTTGTCAAATTCCATGTTGTCATTCTTGGATATAAAGATTTCAATAGCAGTCCTGCTGAGAACGATAACTGCTTATGCACATGTTTGAACATGTGATGGAAACTGTGATCCTCTGTGTTCAAAGCTCCACAATGTTTGTCTAATCCGTTTGATGCTATTCTTCCTGAAAGGAATGTATTGTAACACCCCATACGATACAAAAGAGATAAGATTCAAAAGACACAAAGGATTATATTTACACCTACCATAGTTCACTAACTGTTCAGATTACAGGATGGTGAACAAACTTCTATTACATCATATTGCAATTAAAGGTCATTGGAACCTGGCACTGATTAATAGTATTGGGAAAAGCAAAACAGAACAAAACAAAACAAACTGCTGACTTCATTTCACACCTAACACAATATTACAAAAAGAACCTCTTCATATTAAGCAATAAAAGACAAACCAGTGTCAGCATTTATGTTCATCTTATGTAAACTGATAAATTCATATTGTGGCTTATTTTCACATGTCAGAAATGAATAAGAGGTTATTTCATAATTAAATAACCCCATATTTTCTATTAAAAAGTCAAAGATGTGTGAGATGTGTGCATCAACATATTAGAAGTTGAAACTTTTCAGCAAGCATAACTGCTATACAACAGAAATAATTTTCCAGTACATCTAGCTGCAATGTAACTTTTGAAACAAAGTAACTGGGAACTAAGCATCAAGTATAAATACTATCACTTGCTGAATTGTCCATGCTTGCCTTTCATAAATCACATGGTTACCAAACTGTCATAAGGCAGACAACACAAAAAGCTATACTGTATCACTAGATCAATGGCAACATACTTACTAACCATTCCTATTGTTTTCCAAGTATGAGAGTCTTCAATTTGAACAGGATTCAGTTGTTTAACCATTAAATAAGTATGTTTCAAAATATTGTTGAAATCATTAGGGGCCTTTGCTATGTAGCATGACTGCTTTATGATCTGCATTAAAACCGCCTTCTTTTATCATGTTGAAAGCATTTTCTTTATGACAGTGTTTGCTACATGTGTTCTGAAATGATTTATTTTAATGGATGGGAAAACACCACACTGCAGTTACATTAGGCTGGCGACCTATCACTAGTGGGGTTCTCCAGGGCTCCATTTGAGGACCAGTCTTCTTCAGTTTTCATAAGCAATTTGGATGAAGGCCTTGAACTTTTTTTGAGCAAGTTCATGGACGATACCAAATTGGGTGGAGCTGTTGATTCTGTCGAGGGTGATGAGGCCTTGCAGAGAGATCTGGACAAATTAGAGAGCTGGGCAATCACCAATAATATTAAGTTTAACAAGAGCAAGTGCCAGATTCTTCAAAAGGGAAGGGGTAATCCTGGTTATACATACAGACTGGGGGATGAGAGGCTGAGCAGCAGCCCTGAAGAAATGGATCTGGGAATTTTGATCGACAGCAAGCTGAGCATGAGCCAGCAGTGTGCCTTGGCAGCCAGGAGGGCCAACCGTACCCTGGGGTGCATCAAGCACGGCACTGCTAGATGGTCAAGGGAAGTGATTGTCTTGCTCTACTCTGTGCTGGTACGGCCTCACCTCGAGTACTGTGTGCAGTTTTGGGAGCCACAGTATAAGAAAGATATAAATTGTTAGAGAGGGTCCAAAGGAAGGCAACAAAGATGGTAAAAGGTCTAGAGAGGAAGGGGTATGAGGAACAGCTAAGTCACTTGGACTGTTCAGCCTGGAGAAGAGGAGACTGAGGATGACTGACCTCATTGCAGTCTACAGCTTCCTCATGAGGAGGAGCAGCGAGGCAGGCCCCGGTCTCTGGTGACTAGTCTCTGGTCTCTGGTGACTAGTGATAGGACCCGAGGTAATTGCTTGAAGCTGTGACAGGGGAGGTTCAGGCTGGATATCAGGAAAAGGTTTTACACAAAGAGGGAGGTTGGGTACTGGAACAGGGAAGTGGTCACAGCACCGAGCCTGCCAGAGTTCAAGAAGCGTTTGGACAACACTCTCAGACATATGATCTTTTTTTTTTGTTTGTTTGTTTGCTTGTTTGTTTGTTTTTTTTGGTGGTCCTTTGGGGACCCAGGAGTTGGACTCAATGATCCTTTTGGGTCCCCTTCTAACTTGGATATTCTATGATTCTATGATTATCAAATGTTGTAAGTAAGGCACAGGCACAATACACATTTTTCCACATGAACTGTAACTCTAAGCAGCGATTTAAAGACTATTTGCAAAGGTTCAAAGAATTGTATACACTTGAATGTAACTCTGCATACCTCATTCTTGTGGTAGTTCTTCCTTGTGTAGCATCCTGATATGCTTTATGTCTTCTACTCATGTATTTGGAAGGGTTGAACTCAAAAACAATGAATTCAATTGTAAATCCAAGCATATGACATTTTTTAGGTTTCTGATGAACCTACGTAATCAACAGTTTAGATGACATGAACAGAAATTATATATTAGTACAAATAATGCTTTCTTTGTTATCAGTCTATGCCAAAAATAAGTTTTAAAATCATTTTTTTAATAAAATGATGACCAATTAACATTACTCATCAAATAACTGTTTCCTTTATATTGTACCCTAACATTTGATTATGTAATCCTTCTAAAGTTAGATTATTTTCTTGACAAAGGTAGCTTCACTAAAGAATTAGGATAGAATTAGCATTTTAAAGGTGCAGAAAGTTTTTAGCCTTTACTGTTGCAGCAGGAAGCTCAGTAAAATACCAGAACTGTAGACACTCTATTTCTGTATGGAAACAAACAAACAAACAACATCACAGTCTAAATAAACCACACTTTCTGATTCTGAGGTTTCCTTTCTGTCCTTAGTGTCTCTTGAACAGTCAGCAGCTAGACTAGCCTGAGGTGACACTGGGAAAACTGATATTGATATATCATACTTGTCTAGTGTATCAGTCACTATTTGTATTCCCTAACACAGATGGAAATGTCTTGCTTGTCAGATGAGTTCTTAAAGGATCTTTTGCTGATTTCTCAGCATTAACATCTGAGCTAAGGTTGATAATATTCATATTAAAGATCCAGAAATAAACTCAATTTCCTGTAAACCCAGATGGCATCTGAATTAAGAAATAAGACTGTTAGAACAATAAAATAAAATAAAATAAAAATAGAATAGAAAATATATTGAAAAAATAGAGAATAGAAAAAAAAATATATATCATGGCATTTGTGGTTATAGCAGTGTTTCCCAGGGCTTATTGGTGTTCCTCATGGCTCAGTTCTAGGGCCAGTCCTGTTTAACATTTTTATCAGTGATCTGGATGCTGGAGTGGAATGCATCAGCAGCAAGTTTGCTGATGACACTAAGCCAGGAGACACTGTTGACTTCCTGGAAGAACAGGAGGCCTTGCAAAGGGATCTAGATGCATTGGAGCATCAGGCAATCATCAGTGGCAGTCAACAAAGGAAAATGATGAGTGCTGAGTTTGGGACAGAGCAATGGTGGACACAGGCACAGACTGGCAGATGAGTGGCTGGAGAGCAGCCCTGCAGAAAGGGGTATGAGGGTGCTGGTTGACAGCAGGCTCAACACAAGCCAGATGTGTGTGCCCTGGCAGTGAAGACAGCAAACCACATTTTGGGATGCATTAAACACAGCATAGCCAGGCAGTTAAAAATAGATGGTTCTCCCACTATATTTAGCATTGGTGCAGCCTCACCTTGAATATAGTGTGTAGTTCTTGTCTTTCGGCAATATAAAAAGGATGCTAAGGTACTTGCAAGTGTCTGGGGCGGGGGGGGGGAAGGAGGCAACAAAACTGATAAAAGGGCTGGAAGGCATGCCCTATGAGAAGAGGCTGGGACACTTGGGTTATCTACTTGGGAGAAAAGAAGGCTAAAAGGTGACCTCATGGCTCTCTACAACTTCCTGAGGAGGGTAAATGTAGGGGGAGGTGCCAGTCAGTCTCTTCTCCTTACCAATGACAGAACATGAGGGAATGGCACTGAGCTTCACCAGGGGAGGTTCAGGCTGGATATTACGAAAAATTTCTTTATAGAATCATAGAATCATAGAATCATAGAATATCCTGAGTTGGAAGGGACCCATAAGGATCATCAAGTCCAACTCCTGACACCGCACAGGTCTGCCCAAAAGTTTAGACCATGTGACCAAGTGCACAGTCCAATCGCTTCTTAAATTCAGACAGGCTTGGTGCAGTGACTACTTCACTGGGGAGCCTGTTCCAGTGTGCGACCACCCTCTCGGTGAAGAACCTCTTCCTGATGTCCAGCCTAAACCTCCCCTGCCTCAGCCTGACACCGTTCCCACGGGTCCTATCACTGGTGATAACAGAGAATAGGTCACCTGCCTCTCCACTCCCCCTCACGAGGAAGTTGTAGACCGCGATGAGGTCCCCCCTCAGCCTCCTCTTCTCCAGGCTGAACAGGCCCAGTGACCTTAGCCACTCCTCATATGTCTTCCCCTTTAGGCCCTTCACCATCTTCGTCGCCCTCCTCTGGACTCTCTCCAACAGTTTAACATCCTTTTTGTACTGTGCTGCCCAGAACTGCACACAGTACTGGAGGTGAGGCCGCACCAGCGCAGAGTAGGGCGGGACAATCACTTCCCTCAACCGACTAGCAATGCCGTGCTTGATGCACCCCAGGATACGGTTGGCCCTCCTGGCTGCCAGGGCATACTGCTGGCTCATATTCAACTTGATGTCAACCACAACCCCCAGATCCCTCTCTGCAGGGCTGCTCTCCAGTGTCTCGTCGCCCAGTCTGTACGTATAGCCAGGGTTGCCCCGTCCCAGGTGCAGGACCCGGCACTTGCTTTTGTTAAACTTCATGTGGTTGGTGATCGCCCAGCTCTCCAATCTGTCCAGATCTCTCTGCAAGGCCTTTCCACCCTCATCCGAGTCCACAACTCCTCCAAGTTTGGTGTCGTCAGCAAATTTGCTCAAAACACCTTCTAGTCCTACATCCAAATCATTTATAAAAACATTGAAGAGGACTGGCCCTAAAATGGAGCCTTGAGGGACCCCACTAGTGACCATCCGCCAGCCAGATGTGGCCCCATTTGCCACAACCCTTTGAGCCCTGCCTGTCAGCCAATTGCTCACCCATTGTATGATGTTTTTGTTAAGTTGTATGCTGGACATTTTGTCCAGTAGGATCCTATGGGAAACCGTGTCAAAAGCTTTGCTGAAGTCCAAAGAGATCACATCAGCTGGTTTCCCTTGATCGACTAGATGGGTGATCTTATCATAAAAGGAAATCAAATTTGTTAGGCAGGACCTACCCCTCATGAACCCATGTTGGCTGGGACCAATGACTGCATTGTCCCCCAGGTGCACTTCAGTAACTTCAAGGATCATCCTCTCCATAATTTTACCAGGCACTGACGTGAGACTGACAGGCCTGTAATTGCTAGGGTCTTCTTTCTTACCCTTCTTGAAAATTGGCACAACATTTGCCAGCTTCCAGTCCAATGGGACCTCTCCAGATTCCCAAGATCATTGAAAAATAGTTGAGAGAGGTCCCGCGATGACGTCTGCCAGCTCTTTAAGCACCCTGGGATGAATCCCATCCGGACCCATGGACTTGTACGGATCCAGGTGGAGCAGCAAATCCCGCACACGTTCAGGGTCGGTTGGGAGTTTGTCGTTTCCACTGTCATGGTCCTCCAGCCCAGGGCACCCTGGGTCCCGAAGCCCATCATCAGCGTTGAAGACAGAAGTGAAGACGGCATTAAACGTCTCTGCTTTGCCTATGTCATTGTCTGTGAGGAGACCTTCCCCATCTAGTAGCGGACCTATGTTTTCTTTGGTTCTCCTTTTTCTGTTCACATATTTAAAAAAAACTTTTTTATTGTCTCCCACAGACATGGCTAGCTTCAGCTCTAGTTGAGCTTTTACTGTGAGGGTAGTCAAACTCTGGCATAGGCTTCCCAGATTGGTGGTTGATGCCCCAAGCCCTTCTGTGTTCTAGAGACATTTGGTTAAAACTTTTATGAATATGCTTTTGAAGCCAGGGATAAAAGAATGAGGGCTTGCTTAATCATATTAATGATTTCTAAATAAAACAATCATAATTATTAAAGCCAGGAATGAAAGAATGGGGGCTTGCTTAATCGCTTTAAAATAGATATTGCTGAGTGTCTTTGCTTACTACTGTGCAAATTAACCAAAACAGGGAGTCTCGGGGCCCCTCACAGAAGATGTTTCCTGACAAAAATGGGGAACCTGTCTCAAAAACCAGCTGAGACCGACCTCGTGGTTTGGACAAGAGCCAAGGAGCAGCTGAGTCTGTACAAAGGCAGGGGGTCAACTAGTGGTGATGAAGAGGAGTTATCAGACTTCATCCCCACGACCCCCCGGCGACCACCATCAGAAGGCACTGCGCAGGCGCAGATGGGAGGAGTTTATGGAAATGTCTTCTTGGAGCTAATTTTAATACAAAGCGGGGATAGGTTATGAATATGTATAGGTGTATTGGGAAACTTCATGCGTATGTAACTTTTTACTGCATATAACCAAAGCAAGTTGCTGCGTTAAGGTGCGCATGCCTTTGGGAGCTATCCTGCATGTGCCCAGCGCCGAAATAAACTACATACCTACTTTATAACTTATTTGCTTTGAGTTATAGAGTTCTTCCACAAATCACTTTAACTTTTTGTTAGCCCTGAAGTGGTCAGACAGTTGGACGTGATGGTCTCTGAAGGCCCCTTCTAACTGAATTAGTCTGTTCTGTTCTGTTCTGTTCCATTCTGTTCTGTTCTATTCTATTCTAATCATCACATTGGTGATCACAACAATATAAACTAGTATTTTCTCGGCTTTCTGGATTGGGATCGAAACTTCATGTGCAAGCTATTATTAATATTCTTTCTTACATTTCCTCAGGCTATTCCACATCATAACTATCAGAATATGATTTTCTTTTAGATATTTCATTTCATAGATGTGTGCCCATTGTGAAATAAGTTGGGAGTCTTAATTGGCAGCCCAAGAAATTTCAGGATGTACATCCAATTACTCATATTTAGATTTTGATTAAATCTCTGTGGTAAGTTTTAGCCAGGGTGTTGGATGATGTTCAGTTGAATTTATTCATTGTATCCTGCTTTAGACAGTATATTCATAGTTAAAAGTGCAGATGTCACATTTATTTTGGCTTCCTAGGATTATTTTAAGATACCAAAAACATGTTTAGTCCATAGTTTGTGCAGACTGAGCTGTACCAGATTACTGTCTGAATTCAAAATTTCAATAATCAACACAAATTTTAACATACATGAAGTCATTTAAAAAAAAAAAGAAAAAAAAGTTTGGAGTCCAAATATAAATTTCTTCAGAACTCCTTTTCATATATTAATAGCCAGTAAATGAAGGGCTGGTCATATAAATCACAGTTCTATGGTGATCTGGAGGAACCAGTAACAGAGTGTCCATTTTTTTTTTCTCATTTTGTGCTTTATATATCTTTATATCTTGTGCTTTATATATCTTTAACTTATTCAAGAATGCCATGCATTTAGATGATGATCACTAGCATTTAGCTACTCTGTGCACTTAGCCTATTTTATTATTGAGTTTGTAAAGTAAAAAAATAAAAATAAAAATATGAAGTTCAGCTATCACTTATTTAGGAAGGAATATGACTTCATGCTGGGATTCATTCCACATAATAACAGGCCTTTTATTAAAGGAACATCCCAGAACACTAAGTAAACAGCAATGTACAAAAATGCCACAAGGTAAAGAATTCTCTGAAGGTTCCTCTGCAAGCAATTGAGTTGTGGAACTGGCTATCTTTATCCTTGAGACATTTATTACTTTCTGAAACCCTCCAGGAATTGTCACTGGATGTTCACCAGGTATTCCTAACTTGTAAACATGGTCACTGTCCTTTGAAAGATTTTGCCTCCTTGCAAAAGCTTGAAAATGCTCAGGTTTGATCAAATGTCTGTCTGAAAACACCAACCATACTACTCTGTGCACTAAGTAATTTACCAAGGCATCCTAATTACCATAAGTCAGGGGAAAGAATCTGAAAATTAAAAGACAATATGGTTATTGCCTTTCTTATGAATTGTTGTGTTAGTATATAAAATTAACCTTTTCAAATAATAAACTATAAAACTTCTTTGTAAGTAAGAGCCTTAACTTGCTTAAAGCACTACATCCATCCTTCTAAGCACCCATTCCTACATAAATTCTTGGTAAGGATTTACCTATTGGCTTTTTTACTTTCCTGCACTAATGGGGAATTTTCATAACTGTGAAATCTGCATAGTTAAGGACTAAAGGAACAAAGGGTCTCTATATGGGACACAGCCTCCTCCAGGCCACATCCACCTGCTCCACCAGGGGCTCCTCCACAGGCTGCAGCATGGAGATCTGCTCCATGTGGGACCCATGGGCTGCAAGGGGACAGCCTGCTCCACCAGGGGCCTCTCCACAGGCCGCACGGGAACTTCTGCTGCGTGCCTGGAGCACCTCCTGCCTTCCTTCTGCACTCACCTTGGGGTCTGCAGACCTGTTTCACATTTTCTCACATTTTTCTCTCCCAGCTGCTGTTGCCCAGCATTTTACTTTTTTTTTCCCCTTTCTTAAATATGCTCTCCCAGAGGCCCCACCAGCGTTGCTCAGTGGCTTGGCTCTAGCCAGCGGTGGGTCGCTTTTGGAGCCAGCTGGAGCTGGCTCTGGTCTGACATTGGGGCAGCTGCTGGGCTCTGCTCACAGAGGCCACCCCTGCAAGCGCCCCTGCTACCAAACCCTTGCCATGTAAACCCAATACAAATTAATTCACTGAAAAGAACCAAAGACTATGGTGAAGCCACTGGCTACAATCAACGCTCTAAATCTTTCTTTGCTCTACTACAAACCACAAGCAGGTCCCTAAAACAAAACATATACTTATCTTAGTTGAAGGGTCGTAGGTGACAATGGTGAAATAAGAATAAGGAAAAGGAGGAAGTAAAGAACTTTCTGAACCATAAAGTCCAGTCTTCTATACTGGAAGGTATCACATCAGGTGGTAAACTCCGAGCACTTTGAACTATATTTCAAACTCTCTTTCTTTTTTTTTCTTTCTTTCTTTTTCTTTCTTTCTTTCTTTCTTTCTTCTTTCTCTTTCTTTCTTTCTTTCTTTCTTTCTTTCTTTCTTTCTTTCTTTCTTTCTTTCTTTCTCTTTTCTCTTTCTTTCTTTCTTTCTTTCTTTCTCTTTCTCTTTTCTTTTCCTTTCTTTCTTTTTCTTTCTTTCTTTTCTTTCTCTTTCTTTCTTTCTTTCTTTCTTTCTTTCTTTCTTTCTTTCTTTCTTTCTTTCTCTTTTCTTTCTGTCTTTTTCTTTCTTTCTTTCTTTCTTTCTTTCTTTCTTTCTTTCTTTCTTTCTTTCTCTTTTCTTTCTCTTTTCTTTCTCTCTCTTTCTTTCTTTCTTTCTCTTTTCTTTCTTTTCTTTCTTGCTGCTGCTTCTGCTGCTGCTTCTGCTGCTTCTGCTTCTGCTTCTTCTGCTGCTTCTGCTTCTGCTTCTTCTTCTTCTGTAGTTACATTTCAAAAAAATGAGGGTTAACTCTTCTCAGATATAGTGTCACCAGCTTTAATACAATACCTTTTGTTTCAGTTATCAGTATGTTTCTTGTCTTTCACCAGTAGTTTAGGATCTTCTATTTTGCAACCTTGTCTACCGCCTATTTTATGACAGTGTTTACTATAAGTTTCCCAATGGAAAACATAGTATTTTCATTGATTTGGTAAACTTAATATGTTCTCATCAATATTAACGCTTTTTTTTTTTTTAAACTTTCTTTCTTGATATCCTTTGTTTCCCATATTAATGCTATTTCAATTAGGTAGCATTCTCTAATCCCAGGAGAAGAGACACCATTTGACTAGCTCAGATTTCTTTTCCTATTTCTTTTTAAAATTATTCTTGTAATCTATGGTGACTGTTATGACGGTCACGAGGAAAATCATACCCATCTTCATGGATGTTCTGAATGAACATCTCCATGCCTTCCTCACAGCACTGATCCTCAATTAGTCTCCTGATCATCGTTATTTCCAAACTTCTTCTTTAGAGACCAGAAGGCATCACTAGAGAGCATCTTCCTCAGCTTGGTGTAGTAATCCTTCATATACTGCACTGACAACTTTACAGTGACACTGTTAAAGAATGATCAGCAGGTTCTGCTTGCAGAATCCTTTTCAGCTTCATATGCTGTGGTGGTTTTACTCGGGTGGGCAGCCGAGCTCCACCACAACCTCTCTCTCACTCCCCCTCCTCAAAGAGGAATGGGGAGAAAATACGATGAAAAGGGCTCAAGGGTTGATATAAAGACAGGGAGATCGCACTGTAATTATCATGATGGGCAAAACAGACTCAGCATAGAGAGATAGTAAGATTTATTGCTTATTACTGACAGGCTAGAGAAGAGAGAAACAAAGGAAAGAAACCAAAAGCACCTTCCCCCATTCTCCCTTTTCCACCTCCTCCCACCGAGCAGCGCAGGGGAACGGGGGAATGAGGGTTATGGTCAGTCTATAGCGCTTCTTTGCCGCCGCTCCTTCTCGGTCACTCTTGTCCCCTGTGCTGTGGGATCCCTCCCACGGGATGCAGTCCTTGGTGAGCTGATCTCGCGTGGGCTTCCCACAGGCAGCAGCTCTTCAAGAACCACTCCAGATATGGGTCTGTACCATGGGGTCCATCCCTCAAGAGCAAACTGCTCCAACCTGGATCCCCCACGGGCAGCAGCTCCTGCCAGATCACCTGCTCCTGTGTGGTCTCCTCCACGGGCTGCAGCATGGAACCCTGCTCCACCGTGGTACTCCATGGGCTGCAGGGGGACAGCCTGCTTCACCATGGTCCTCACCACAGGCCACAGGGGACTCCTGCTCCGGCACCTGGAGCACCTCTCCCCCTCCTTCTTCACTGACCTTGGCGCCTGCAAGGCTGTTCCTCACTCCTCTCACTCTCCCAGCTGCTGTGTGGTGCAGCATTTTTTGTTTGTTTGTTTGTTTGTTTTTTCCCTGTCTTAAATATGCTTTCACAGAGGCGCAAAACAACATCACTTATTGGCTCAGCTCTGGTCAGCAGTGGAGCCCTTACCAACCATGGGGCAGCTTCTAGATCCTTCTCACAGAAGCCACCCCTATGGCCCCCTGCTACCAAAACCTTGCCACGTAAACCCAGTACATATGCACAACCTCATTGCTCCTGGCAAATCGTGTATGGATTTCTTGTTTGCTTTCACAGTTTCTTTTTAATGAGAAGTCTTCTGTTTATGTAGACCTTTCCTGTGCCAATAAAGGTTTGTTTTCCCTTGTCCTTGTGACTGCTCTGTGTACAAAACACACTCTTTTTCATCTCTAGCACTAATTCCTCTAACTCTTCTCTTCTGCTTTTAAAGAAATGGCAGCTCTTTTTCAGTGCTGTTTTAACTTTCTTATTCAATCTCTGTTTCTCCTCTTTAGTGGACCATACCTGCTCTTCTACATTTGCTCATCTATGTGGCTTTTTCATAGGTTCATAGAAGTGATGGTTGGACAGGACATCTGTAAATTATCTAGTTCCACTTGAAGGAGGACTACTGCCAATATTAGGACAGATCACCAAGCTTCCAGTCAAATTTCAAAAACTTTCAAGGAGGAAGATTGTACTGTACCTTTGGGTATCATTCCGCTGATCATTTTGTTTTAGTGTAAATGTTTTACTGCTGCTTTTCCTTCTTCAGGAAGATTTTTTTTTCCAGTATTCAGTCTGAACATCCCAAACCATGGGGATGCATCTTGGATGCAGTTAAAGAACACTGTGTATCTTCTTTCTTGTTGAACTTCAGGAAGCTCCATTGTTCAATTCATTCAATCCACATTTCTGTCCCCTGTTTGGTATCATCTGTTAATTTGCTGAGGGTGCCTAGCTTTATAATAAAGGTTTTTAGTTAAACTACTGAACAAAGTCAGTCCCAGTATTGAACGCAAGTTCTTTGCTTACTGTCTGTTAGTTAGATATTGAACCATGGATTATTTTCATTCCTCTTTTCAGACTTTTTTTACTTTGTCATTGTGTTCATGTGCTTTCAAAATGCATGATCCTTCAAAGGAAAGATCTGAACCCATATGTGTTTTCATATGAGCTCATACGACAATCTTTTGTTGAGTAGCACACAGCAAAAAGAAATCCCATGTCAGCACTTTGAGGTAACCACTTTTCCCAGGAAAAACAACAGACAAACAGGGAGATAAAAAAGACTATGCCAGTCATCATGCAACTCTTACTTTCTCTGCCAAGAAGATCACAGCTGTGCAAAAGCAAATGTCTTGCTGTAACACCAAAGTGATGGAAAGCTGCTGAATATTTGCATGTTCCATCGGATATCAATGCAGCCTGGAAGACGGAAAATATTGCTTCTGATGAATTCCTACAGATAAAAAAAGCCAAAGAAGTCAAAACCAAACCGCATACCAGACAAGTGAAATAATTTTTAAGCATTTGTCTTTTCAGTATAGTGTTCTTCCTCCCTCTCTCGCTCAACCATGCACTCCAATGCACTGACACTCACAGATGTAGGAGCCAATCCACCAGCTGTAGCTCAGGAAAGAAAGTTCTGCATCAGGATGGTTCTATTTGCCCCACCCTGTCCTCAGGGATGGCTGTAGACAAATTAAAATAGCTGGCATTCAAGTTCAGTGTTTCAACAGTCACTTCTGAAATGAGGCACATCATTTGGAAAGTGTTTGCCTTTAGCTTAGAGACATGTTTTCACATTTTCATCAGCCAAGCAGTCCAAAAGCTCAGAAGCTCATCCTTACCAGTAAGCAGTAAAACTGGGTCTGACAATAATGTTTTGAACTCCATTTTGGTGTCTCATTTAGCTCATGGCAGCCATCTTGCTGCAGTTCTCAAAGCACAACCCCTACCAGACCACTTCTTCCAAAGAGACTGTTTCTCAGAGCTGGCCTTACAGGTACAGACTAGCACTTTAAATTTTTGAATATTTCTGAATGTATCTATTTAAAATTCGTTTCAGCTGATATTGAAATAATGAATATTGTAGGATAATTTTAAAACTCAGAGTATAGGATATTTAACTCACTGTAAAATACAACTTCTATGTTTGTCTAGTACCTCTGTGTCTTGGAATTGGAAGGACAGCATGAAGTCTCTCTGAATCATGGTAACATCCCTAATTACTCTGCTATTGGAGTTCAGGAGAAAATGAAACCAAGAATGTCCCCATACACTCAGGACATGTTCATGGTGTTTTAAGAATTGTGGCTATTTGGCATTTAAATCCCATTTAGATCTTGTTTCATTTTGAATTTCCAATATCTTGGTTCAGCTGCCTTCTGTGTGATGGGAGCTAGACTCCATCATAGCACAGCATCAAGTGAGAGCACTTTCTGAAAGCTCACATCGTACAGGAATCATGGCATCCCTCATTTTTAGCTTCTAATGACCTGTGTTCAGTGAATTTACACCATCGTACATTTGTCTGTGTTTCATTTTAATTTCAAAAGATGCCCTTATATTCTTTTCTACCCTCACTCCCCTGGTGTCTGTTCCCCTCCCTGCCCACCACTTTCCACCCTGCCCATTATTCCATTATTTCTGTGCTGAAATGGCTGTGAATTTTTATTGTATTTTATTTATTTATTTATTATTTGCACATATGTTCATTATCTTATCTTTTGGTCTGAAAGTTTTTGCACAGAGTATGACAATACTGAGAATGTAGTAGAAAAGGCTGTACAACTATTAGTGCAGAAAAATGAAAGCACACTTCTGTCACTACAAAATACAAATTTTAATATGTTGTCATTAAAAAACCTGACTAATTTATAATTTTTAATGTAATGATTGGTTTGTCCATATTGTGAATAACACATGCATGTGCAGGAGAAAGCAAAGTATAATAAAATGTGAAGTGTTTAAACGTCCAGTAAGCTGCTCTGTTACTAAAAGTTTTGACACTGTTTAAATGCAATCAGTTAGCATTGCAACTAAAGTCTTTCCAATACATAAGAGATTATCTCTAAGTAGATTTCTCTGTAGGGATATATATATTTTATCTGAAATCTTCATGCTCATATAGTGATTCCTAAGGAAAAGAGAATTCCTTTCTCTTTGGAGATTCCTATGCATCATTGCAGTGTGATCACAAAACAGAAAATTGAATGATTGTCAGTTACCCAAGCCCAGAAGCTCTGAATTTTCTGTTTTATTTCATTTGGAAAATCAGAAGACAAAGCCTAGAATCATTATAATGTTAAGTTTATAAATTTACAATCTTGAAAGATAAGAAACATGAAAGTTAAAATTGAAAATGAAATTTTGAACCTTTCCCCTGCAGTAAATGCATAATTGTGTTTATTACTGCATAATTATGTTGTAACAATTAGCTCCCACTTTTTTTCTTTTTTTTTTTCCCTCTTCCACAAAGACCCCAATCCTGCAAATATCTACTAGCTACTGGATGTTTTCTGCGACCACACACAGAATGTAAAGTTAACTACATACCAAAAACGTGCAGATGGTTAGATATGAACTAACTTCAATTAGAATAATTTGGATAACTAAAGACATGGCAAAAAAAAAAAAAAATTCATCAGTTTTATAGATCATTCCAAAGCCTGAGACTGTCTGTGTTAATAGGAATGTATGTTTCCAGAATTAATTTGATAAACCTTTTCATGATGATGAACGTCTGTAATATACCTTTTACTTCAGTGAAACACTTCTGTCAGCACACCCTACTGAATGAGTAAACACCAGATTTGGCTGGAGATGGCACAGTGTGCATAGTAGACACATTGGATGTACAATACTGGAATAGTAACATTCCTCCCAGTGGCATTTTGCAGCAAGGAACCAAATCAAAATATCAGGGTGATTGACTAATCCAAACAAATATATGTAACCATAAGCATGTGTTAAGATATATATTTTAGAAGAGGAAAAAGTCTGTAATTTCCATAACTCTAGCTTACAAACTTGTATACAATTTTATTCCAGTTATTCCTTTCTATTTTTTTACCATACTTTTCAGTTGTGTTTCCTTTCAATATATCATCAGTCACTCCAAAATCCTGGTAAAGCAACAAGCCTTGACAGTAACTCAGCCTTGCCATCGGCTCCTAACAAAGAAGATACGGTATTCAGCATTTGCTCTGCAAAGCACACTGGAGTTAACACATCCTGATTTATTCGTTTTGGCCATTAGCGGTGAAACAAAATAACATGGAAATGCTTTTGGTACCCTGCAGTTCCTCAATTTGTCTAGTTCCTGTCTTATGATTTATTTTTCCTAGGTGCTGTTGTCACTGGATTCAGCAGCACCCTCCTGAATCCTGCAGAGAGGCTAGAGATAGGGAGGGCAGGCAGGGTTTCCTTTCAGAAGCAGGAGGTCAGGCAGAGTGTTAGGAGGGCAGTCTCAGGTCAGGATAATACAGTAGGCATACGGAGAGTACAGTTAGGTTAGCATATTGTGCTGGCATCGGGAGCCTTTCTTAAAACCTGATCCATCTTCATCCTTGTAATTAGGAGGCCCTAGCTTTCAAAGAAAGTGTTGCTATGGAACACATTGGCAAATGAAGGCAAATTTGAGGCCTACGCATTTAAGCATTGGGCCCATTGTTCTTGATGGTGTAATTGGTGATCAAGAAGGCAATAAAATGGCATGGCCATTAAATGTTCTGAGCTGAAATTGAAAGGGGAGCATTTATAGAGAGCAAGCTGCTGTGCAGAGGCTGTAACTTTCACCCTTAGGTGAACCAGAGTTTAGGAAAGGCTTGACGGCATGGCTCTTGTTTCACCTCCAGGAGGTGGATAGAAAAGAAGGGGGGGAAATCAAAACTAAATAGAATTAATGAGCCTTCACGCATTGTCCTGTTTCTTTTGTTGTGAAAAAGCTGAGCGAAAATTAAGTGGGATAAGAGAGGGTGGAAAAGAAACGCCATTAATATCAGGTTGTAAATTCTACAAAACATTAACTTCATTACATGGCAATTACTGTCTGTAATTGGCAGAATGAAAGATTCCACTTTCTCATCAGTTACTGGTTGTATAGGACTCAGCATGTTTTTTCCTGGCAAAGGTCACACCACTGATATAAAGAAGACCTTAATGTGAACTAAAAGTATACCAGGTTCTTTTGCAAATAGGCAAGGGTGTAACTATTAATTGCTGCTAAACATCTTGCTCTGTTATTTTGTGCCAAAACATGGGTCACTACTTGAAAAGATAACAACATTCATGATGTAGAAAGGGAAGCTTTAATTATTTCATGACTATTGGCCCTAGTTTTTGAAGAGAAAAAAACATGATTTGTAAAGGGATAAGATTCTAAAAATAAAATAATAATAATAACTTTCAAAGACATACATGGCAAGAAATCCAATGTTGTATGAAGAAGCTTTCTAATTTTTCACGTCTCCTGTTGTTGTTACACCTTTGGATTGACCTTGCTTTGCATTTATCACTTGCCTAGTGTATTTATGAGAATATTCCATGTATGCTGTAAGTTCAACTATATCCTGTCTCAGATTTATGTATGTAACTTCAGATGAAGGAAATGTCCTTAGGACTCATGTTCAGTGTCTTGTGGATTTTGTGAGGCAGTTGTAGAGTAAGACATCTCATTTAAATCAGTCTTGGATTTTTTTTTTTCTAGTTTTCTAAAGGAAGCATTTATTACATCATGACGAATATGATGATGGGAGAGATCCATTTTTCACACGAACATAAAATATAAAAAAATAAAGTTGGATTTAGTTTTTTGTCACTAATAGAGCCAATCAGAAGTTAAAATTTGAGAATTTCTTTCCTAGAATTGCAACATTCACCTCAAGTTGGAATGAAAAACTAAAGTATGAAAAATACAAAGTGAGAAAGTATACCTAACTTTATTTAAGAAATATTGAACCATATAATTTGCTTATTTTTGATTAACAGAGAACATTAGAACACTCTGGAGTCAAAATATTTTCATTTCATTTTTTTAGGCAAAAACTGTTCACGTTTGTTCTGCACTTTACAACACTGTAAGGCATTCTGTGGGCTGTAGTCCAGGGCTAGTATGTGCAAAAAGCACATATACATTTATTTTCTAAGAAATTTGAAATCCAATGGTAAAGTGGAAAGTGTGGCAGAGAGGTGTCTGAGATCTGCCAAATGTAAACCTGAGGAAAGAGAAGTTGTTCACTATATGTTAAATTATTAATGCCAGTGAGCCCTATGCATATATGGGCCAGAATCTTGCCTATGATAAATTATATTTCAAACTACAATTGATTTACTAACAAAGGAAAGGATTCATTCTGATATATTTAGACATCATAAAACTTTTGTCTGCTAAGTGTAAGAATAAGTGAAACAGTGATTATCTCACAATATTTTTTTTTGGCTGCAATGTCTGTGCCATGCTTACAGAATCATATAAATATATATATTTTTTTCTGCATGGAAAACTTGCAAGAACGATATATTGGCCTGTTTTTATCAATGGTATTTTCCACAACATATGAGAAGAAGTCTCTTCTGACAGCAGGTTGCCAGCTAATTCGATTTTACATCTGATATTTACTAAGTCCAGGTCAAGGCCTCAAGTCTTAACGTGAAAGAAGTTCTATCTGAAGCAGGAAGCTACAAAGTGGGATTCAGTGCAATGCAGTACTCTGAATGAGCTGAACTAGCCTGAGATCTGGAGGCTGTAGAGACAGATCAGCATTGCATTCCTCATGGACCAATTAGTACTGCCTAAAAACACCTTGAATTAATATACTTTCATTGTGCTGCACTGTTCAGCAAAAATGTAACATCTATACCAGGAAGGAATGATACTGCCAGGCTCTCCTGGTCTGCACCCCATCAGACAGTGCCACACCACCAGCTAAACAATAGGCAGGACCTGCATGACAGAGACAGGAGCCAGATCTGCCTTCTTAATAAAGGGTTACTGGAACAGATAGACGTGTAGACAAGATAGTTCATTCATCAGTAGCAGAATAGGGAGAATCAGTGTACTATAACTGAGAATTAACCCCTTTCCTAGTCACTTTTGCTGGCAATTTAGATGCAAAATAAATGTTTTAAAGATGTTTATGGGGATAGAATACTGAATATAGTTGGGACACTTACAGATGGGACACATTTTTTGCTCAGGAGAGAAAGATGAAGACAGAGATAATATGATTGTAAGGCTTATGTTTCTAGAAAGACCTTCCCTTTTGACAGTTATTTATGTGTAGAAATATGCTTAGTATGATATTTTTATCTTAAAAATGGCCCATAGATATTGGTACTGTTTTAAAGAAGCTCAACAGAATTCAGACAGTAGTCACTTTTCATTTATGTTATAAAAAAGGAACAGGGAAAATTCTGTGCAACACTAATATTCTATTTTATTGTTTCAAAGGTAGAACAGAAGGCAAAGGAATTTCAAATTTTCCAGAAAACTTCAGTAATAACAGCTTTAAAAAAAAAAAAAAAAAAAGGAGGAAGTTCTAAAATAAAAGTGTTAAGAAAGACTAGTTTAAGACAACACCAAGTTGGGGTGAAGTGTTGATCAGCTGATGGGTAGGAAGGCCCTGCAGAAGGACCTGGACAGGTTGGATTGATGGGCAAAGGCCAAGGGGATGAGGTTCAGCGTGGATAAGTGCCAGGTCTTGCACTTTGGTCACAACGACTCCATGTAATGCTACAGGCCTGTGGCAGAGTGGCTGGAAAGCTGTGCAGAGGAAAAGGGTCTGGGGGTTAATGCTCACCTGAACATGATCCAGCAGTGTGCCCAGGTGACCAAGAAGGCCAAGGGCATCCTGGATTGTATCAGGAATAATGTAGCCAGAAGGACCAGGGAAGTGATCAACCTCCTGCACTCTGCTCCGGTGAGGCTGCACCTCAAGTACTGTGTTCAGTTTTGGGCCCCTCACTACAAGAAGGAGATCGAGGCCCTGGAGCGTGTCTAGAGAAGGACTACAGAGCTGGTGAAAGGCCTGGAATACAAGTCCTATGAGGAGCAGCTGAGAGAACTTGGGTTGTTTAGTCTGGAGAAGAGGAGGCTCAGAGGAGACCTTATTGCTCTCTACAACTACATGAAAGGAAGGTGTCAGGAGCTGGGGGGTCGGCCTCTTCTCGCAGATAACTAGTGATAGGACTAGAGGGAATGGCCTCAAGTTGCACCAGGGGAAGTTCAGGTTGGACATTAGGAGAAATTTCTTCTCAGAAAGTGTAGTTAGGCATTGGAACGGATTGCCCAAGAAGGTAGTGGAGTCACCGTCCCTTGGGGTGTTCAAGGAAAGGTTGGACGTGGTGCTTAGGGACATGGTTTAGTGGGTGATATTGGTGGTAGGGAGATTGTTGGATCAGGTGATCTTGGAGGTCTTTTCCAACGGTAATGATTCTATGATTCTAAGAATGTTTTGCACTTCTTTGTCATAGATTTTTATTCCTAGTCAAATCAAAATGCCCATCCAGAAGTGCTTGGTGGCATTTGAGGCAGTTGTTCCTTACAAAATACACAGCTCCACTGGAACTGTCAAAGGTGCCTGGCATACCTCGAGAATTAAGTAGCTCTTTCATTCTTTGAATGTTGGGATGTTGATTATCATCAGCAGAGACAACAAACTGCTTCAGTAGCCTACACCCTGTCTATTTACTGAAAAGAAAGACTATGGATGTTTTCTGTCCTGTGCAGTGTTTGATCTGTTTTCTTGGAATACCAGCCAGAACCCTGGTTCTGACAATTTAGATGTGCTGAAGAGAAAACAACCTGTTAGTTGACCTATATATCCCATCTCTATATGTTCTGAGTAATGGTGTTTTTCACTTTGAAGTCTATGGATGTACAGGAACATAGTTTATATTAGTGGCTTTTCAGTTGAAAAGTGCAAAAGCTTCCTGTCTCTTAAGCATGCCAGATACTATTTTTTTCTCAAGAAACTCCTACCTATTTCTGTCTTTTTAGCAAAACTGGTACAGAAAGTATGCAACACATTTTTGTTAGCGTGACACAACTTTGTCAATAATTTGGCAAAACATTTTTTGGGGGGTAGGATGTATATACACTAAACTGAGCCTCATAAAAAATGCAGCAGTACCTCAAATGGAGAAAATATATAATTATAGATATGTGATGACATTCATTTAAGTATAACAAGTCAATTTAAGAAACACCACAGAGGCATGAGATGTAGTTTCAGGGGACAGCTCAGCTCAAAAGCAGTATCTCAACTACATTTATTTATTTATTAATGTGGGTACTCCTAATATTTTCTGCAGAAGCTAGAACTGATGTGCAGAAAAAAAATAAAAAATCACTGATTGAAAGGTTTTGGTCTCTCTTCAAAGTTCTGAGATGTAATAAGGTTCATGTTAATCCTACAAGTCACATTTTTATTTCTCTAGCTGGATATGGGATTTATTCCAGCCAGAGGCCTAGGGAGTAATATGGTAATCCATCTTAGGATAATTGTGTGAGCACTGCCACATAAGATCTGATGCCCTCAGGACAGAGCGTACTTCCAACTGCTTTGTAAAATTATCTTAAATACTTCATCAGGGCAGTTCACATACCAATTCTTAAGTGCTTCTTTCTAATGTTTCATGGGGATGTGGGTGGGGGAATTAGTTCACACCAAACTCACTTTTGGCACACTGAAATACTTGTATTCGAATGACGCATCTCATAGGATATATTACCTGATGAGATAGGAGTGTAAAGTATTAACCTTTTGGAAGTGCCATAAATTTGCAGTAGATTAACCATTTGCTCTTGTTCACATGGGAACATCTTTTCTTATTGAGTTCTACGGTAGCCAGCAGAGTCCTTCAATTTCTGTCCCTTACTGCTTTTCATCTGTTCATCCCATTCACATTTTTCCTCAGAGGACATGCTAACTGTATGTCGTGTTCTTTTAAATACCTGAATTTAAAAGGATTCTCCATTTGCATTCGTGCTTTGAGCTCAGTATGAGTACTGATGTACCATACAGTGTGCCTTTTTCAAGGAATTTTGCTGTACAGACACCCAAATACAGCCTATACTCATCATAAACATCAAAGGACTGTAGAAGTGGCTTGTATGAGTCCAATGTTGAGACTTTTTTGTAAATTTCATACCAGCCAATTGAGTGGGCACCAATGGAAAACTTGGCTATGCAGGGAATGAGTGAACCTTTCATATACTTTATCTTTCAAATCAGCCCACTGCTTTTATCTTATTTGTACTGATAGCTGCATGATTTCTTCCAGTAAATGTTCTATGTGCTACACTTTCAATTTTAACAAAGGATTTTCTTAGGTATTTTCTGATAAAACTCACTTCACTTCAAGTATAAATGTAGTATTGTGCACCTTTTCATAAGAATTTATAAAAAGAATTCTGAAACAGAATATTCTTCTGTTCCATGGTGCAGTGATTCTTGGCAACTAAATTGTTGGTAGGACCACCAATTCAAGGAGTGAACTTCCAGATGGATGGTGATCAGATCCTGCTGTTTGCACTGATATGTTTTTCTCTCTGTATTAATTATGATCAGAGTGCATATTTCAGATGATTATTTTCCTATCCACACCTTGGCCATTATCTAGACCTTTGCAATTATACCCAGAGTGGCTGCTGGACACATGGTTGCTAATTTGAGTTAGGTGGGGTGTCCTTTGCTGGAGACCTAAAATCTGCTTAACATTTCATAGCTGGGATTACTGCCTTGCTCTGTTTGCACAAATTTTGTGGGAGCACAAGATAACTGACGGCTACAATATGAAAATGGATGCAGAATCATAGACACCAGAGACACTGTAATTAGTTCATCTGTCGTAGAGAACACGGAAAATAACCTTTCAAGAGATCTTTGAAAAAGACCAGGCTGCAGCCCATCTACCAAGGCAGACCTTTATACAACAGAATATACATGAGATCTGGCCAAATGTTACCATAATTACCAGAACAATTACTCTACTGATGGTCCCAGTCTGATAACCTGCCTGTCATTGCATGGCTCATTCTCTTATATTCATTGCAGGGTCCTCGTTGAAGTTCAATAGAGCTTGTATTGAGCTTCTTTCCTTATAGTCTTTCTTACCATTCAGCTAGTTGGATGCAGTCATCTCCTTCATCTGTGTTCTTTCTCAACTACCAACCTCATTTGCTAAGTTTGCAAAGTATGATTAAGCATAAGCTATGGCAATCTCATTTCAAAATCTAAGGTATACCAAAGAAAGGTTAATTATTCAGTAATTATTCAGTAAAAACAACACCTTTGCTGGTTCCCTGTTTTACAGTTGTGCAACTGTTTTGCAACCTTTTCCAGCAAAAGAGATCTGGCAGCTGAGGCAGCCTTCTCAGTCTTTTGTCAGTAATATGAAGGCCAGATATTCTAATCTATTACTTTATGCAAAACACATAACTGTTGAAAGCTGTTAGCTTACTGCATTGACTTAAAAGTAATAAAGCTACATTGTATGTCTCAGTCCTTCTCTGTGAATTTTCCCTTCTCTCGACACCAAGGTTCTTCTAGTCCCTCCAGCCTCTTCCTTAGCTCACAAGCCACTGAAGTCCATAACTCTACATTCCCTTCCATCTTCTTCTTAAGCACCTTCGTTCAAAAATGGAACATGATGAAAAAACAATACTAGCAGAGTTGCTCTCTTTGCATTTTAAAACACTGTTTCTTCTGACTTTTATTTATTTAATAGGGATTTAAAGAAAAAAGATTTGTTCTGAGTCCTCTGAAATGATAATAGGTCTGAATTTTATGTTCTTTAATAAAACTATGCTGTAGCTCCTTGACTGGATACAAAAGTAATAAATAAATAAATAAATTGGGATCTAAGATATAAACAAATACTACAAATACTCAAACACTATTGAGAATGTCATCATTATCCCGAAATATGATTTTAAAGTAAATAAGACAAAATAAATCAACAAAAAATATTTTCTCTTTCCTTCTAAGACAATTTTGTAAATATTGCTGTTACCTTTATTAATGTTAGACGTTTCATACTAATTTAAATGTGCTTCATTCTTTTTTGAAATATGATACTTTATGGTATGTGTTTGTGATTGTCCTTCCAAAATCTCGGAAATGCCATGTCTATCAATGAAAGTATGTACTGATAAAAAGACTGATTTTGATGAGTAAATAATGATGAAAATGAGGTGTTTATCTCGACAATAAAAAAAGCTGTGTGAGAAAGCATATATTTCAGTTGTAAACTTACTAGAATGGTTACTTTATTATTTCTTACGTTTTGTAATCAAGAAGCTCCATATTACATGTTTTATACCACCATTGCTTAAAGTCCAATATTGTGCCAGAGAAGGGAAAAAAATCTTGGACTCTCTTATGCAAAGTACTTATTTAACTGGTTAAATAAATAGATATAATATAATACAGTGTACTTACCAAACTCTTCTTTTGGAAACAAAAGTGTTCTCTAAGTTGTCTTTGTAACACAAATCCACTCTAACATAATTTATTTTCTAGTCTATGTAGCCTAGGTAAAAATAAATGCGAATAATTTTCTTATTATTTTAATGAGGAAAACATGCTTAGTTTACTGTATAAGTTTTAAGCCAGAAAATTTAATGTTCATATTCCCACAGTGTAAATTCATATTACACAATATACTGTCAGGAAGGAAGACAAGATAATTATGGTTTTAAGGACACACAAACCCACCCTTTGTGCAACACAAACAAAAGGCTTGTAATTGTTTTTTGTATCCACAAATTTTAAAATTATGAAGGCTACCGTAACTTTTTCCACCTCCTTAATAATCTAAATGTACCTTGTTAAGAGTTCACTGAGTCACTGGAAACTTCACCTCAGTGAAAGCAACACCCTAAACAACAACAGCAACAACAGCAAAAGGATTTTTAATTCCTGCATCGAGTAGTCCAAGAACTTTGTCCATAGGCAAAAATCCCTTCATTACTACAATGCATAGCTACAGGAAACCAAGCCCTCCTGGCCTAAGAGGGGATCTCATGCAGAGAGTTTTGTCCTTAGTAGATGTCTCCATCCTGGGATTCTTTGTAGTGTGTTGGTAGTGAGGAGTTGGCCTCTGCCTTGACAACAGCACCATCTTGGTAGAGGAACTGGTGTGAACCATTCTATATTTTGAAGAAACCTACCCTGTCCCAAAATGAGGTTTCATTTATGGTATGAAAACAGCAAATCTGCATTGTGACTGCTTAGACAAAATGTCCTTCAGGCCTTGAAAGTGTCCAATGAACTGTTATGTCTGTAGGTTCTGATATATGCTTAGGATAAAGTTTATTAGATTTGTTGAAATTCCATTTTATTAATGATATAAACAGGTTAAGATTTAGAAATTTTAAAATTTTGTAGCTCAATAGATTACATAGTCGGCTCCCTCTTTAGAGGGCAATCAAGATGATGCAGGGAGTAGTAGTCCTCTAGAAAATGAAAGGTTGATAAAAGTACCTCAGGGAAACCAGGAGGTATCCATGTAGAATGCTTTTATATATTCAATATACCTTAAATTTACTGAGAGTTATTTATCTTGTCTAAAGAAAATATTCTAACAGCCAAACAGGCTTAGAAATTCTGAGTCTTATGTAGATATTCAAGTAGTAAGAGCTTTAAGAAGAAAAGAAAGTATTAGTTCATTCACCAAATCATGTAAATGTCAGTATCAAAACAATACAAAACAAAACCTCTATTACTGAGGCACTTTCAAGGAGAAAACAGAATATCGGTAGCACTAGATATTGCTAATAGAAGATGGGAATGTAATCCATGAATACATTGTTGTATTCATACTAAGGTACATGAAAATATATGCTTTTATACATTATTACAGAGGAAAACAAAGAACTTGCAGGTTCTTTCAACAACATTTTGATCCTCTGACATGGCACACCAAAATCATCTTACTGGCTGTAAGACAAAGCTATGAGACAAATATCTAGAAGAGATGAAGAACGCAGAAACTCGCAGCCAGGATATTGGAGTATTTCTCCACAGAGCCTTTCTGCTTGAGGCTGGGGCCAGGCCAAGCGTTTATCTGGGTTTCAAGGGAACCAAGACAGCGTAGTACTTACCAACCACTTATGGTTTGATCCCCTCACAGATAGTGGCTGAGACCTTGGGCCAGTATGTAATGTACCCCCAGCACGGAAGCTGCATGTGAATCGCTCAAATGACGCATGTTGGCCACTGCTGGCATACAGTAAGTGGGGTAACCCACAAAACATAGGCTAGCTGAAATACTACGTAAGTGTTGCTGCATTTCCTGCAGACAGTAACTTGTCTGGCAAAGAAACAAGGTTACAGATACAGAGAGAAGGCTAAGTACTTAAGCTTCAGTTTATGATATGAACAGCAGCACCACGTAATTCAGAATTGTCCCTGACTGTGTCAAAATGTCACTAGTTTCCCAGCATATGAGGCCACAGTGCTGGCATTAGAAATAACATGTTTTTCTTTTGGCCTGAGGGGGAATTGAAATGCCTCTCTAAATAGACCTTCTCACTTCTTGCCATAAACACAATAGGACATGAGGATTAAAGGTTTTGACTGAAGGCAGCATTCTTTGTAGAATTAAAAAAGAAGGGAAAAAAAAAAAAACAAAACACCACAGTGCTGGTGTGTAGGAGTAGAGTTGTGCTGTGTGTAATGCATCACTGAATGTTTAGCAATGAGTTATGCAGGCTGCTCAGCAATTACCGGTGAATTAAAGCATTATGAATCATATGTGTATATATATATATATATATATGGATATATAATGTATATATTATATGTGTGTATATACACATTATTTATTCATATAGGTGTGTATACACACCTATATATATAAAAAAAAAAAAAGGACAGAATTGTTGTTAGTATATACAAGGTGCCATACAATGCTGTTGTTCAGAGCATTAGTAATCCAAAATTGAAATAATTATCCAATGTGCATAAACTAATAATCCAACTTAATTTTTGAACCATAGTGTGCTTTTGCACTTGCAAGTACAAAATATTGAATCACAGAATCACAGAATTGTAGGGGTTGGAAGGGACCTCAAGAGATCATTGGGTCCAACCCGCCTGCCAAAGCAGGTTCCCTAGAGCAGGTTGCCCAGGTAGGTGCCCAGACGGGCCTTGAATATCTCCAGAGAAGGAGACTCCACAACCTCCCTGGGCAGCCTCCCAGTTCCAGTGCTCCGTCACCCTCACCGTGAAGAAGTTCTATTGCATGTTGGTACGGAACTTCCTGGGCTCTACTTTTTGGCCATTGCCCCTTGTCCTATCCCCACAAACCACTGAAAAGAGGTTGGCCAAATCCCTCTGTCTCCCACACTTAAGATATTTGTAAACATTGATGAGATCCCCTCTCAGTCTTCTCTTCTCAAGGCTGAACAGACCCAGGTCTCTCAGTCTTTCCTCATAGGAAAGATGCTCCAGGCCCCGTATCATCTTTGTGGCCCTCCGCTGGACTCTTTCCAGCAGATCCCTGTCTTTTTTGTACCGGGAAGCCCAGAACTGGACACAGTACTCCAGGTGAGGCCTGACCAGGGCAGAGTAGAGGGGGAGAAACTGAGATATATGATACATTTATGAAAGATTTTCCGGATTAATAGAAATATATCTTCCATATTCTAGCACCTATAAACCGTGTTGGAGAATCACTCTCCCTAATTCTGAACCAGTAGTCTAGCAGTCTGTTTGAGAGGTCTCCTTAGGTTGGGTACAGTACAAAAGGTAGTCCATTTTTTCTTTTCTGCTGTGAGCCTGTGGAAAGACTAATATTTCAGGCAGGAGCAATATTTCATAGCCCACTTCATTCTTGTTCTTATTTAAGAATAGATTTGTTAACTTTTAAAGTGATTTGTCCCATAGTACAGCAGATAGCACAGCCAAAATACCTAGTGTTGCTTTAGAAATGCCTGTCAGGATGCCCTGCAAGCTGGAATTTCCCAGTGGGCAAGTCCTGTGGGACTGGGAGCAGCAGGGACTCCCTATAGGGTTCATTAGAGCAAGGTCTGGCAGCCATGGCCCATCCCACCACCCCAATCAGGAGCAGGGCTGCCAGAGGCACTGGGACAGCCGCAGCCCTGGATGTTGGGCACCTGCCTGGGAATGGGGTTTCCATTTCAGCCTGCAGTGGTGGAGTTAGAAACACTCAACTTTACTTGTAGTTTGCTAGTATTCTCTTTTTGAAGCCAGGCTGAGGACACATACACATTAACATAATTTTAAAAATAAGGATATTTTGACTAACTTTGTTCGACTGAGGGTTGAATAACAGTTCAGATTGCCACTGGAAATTTCTCAGTTGATCTCATTGTTTCTTGTTAATGAAGTCAATATCAGACCTTCTATTCCTTTCGTTCTTCTAGTCCTACATTTGGACCACATGACAACAGGAGTTTTGTAAGCATGGACTCAGTGCCAGGCTTCTTTGCCTTTAAATTAGAAAGATAATTTCTTCAGCTGTAGGAAAATATCCTTCCTTGCCCCCAGAATCCATGCCAACAATTCAAATGACTACAGTAAAAGAAAAAAAAGGATGTTGAGTGTAAAAGAAAAAAAAAAAAAAAGCCATGGCACTTGGACATGAATGTCAAGATAATCAGTCAAGTTTTTATGAAGCTGATATTCAAAGGGGCATGAAGTGAGAAATTTATGGGTCCTGACCCACTGATTCCTCTCTCCCTGAGGCAAGACACTTGGAGGGGAAAAAAAAAAAAAAAAAAGGTAAGACAAGTGCTGAAATTTGGACATCCAAATCTATTACTTACTGGATTGAATGGTGTGACTTTCTGAAGTTCTGGGTATTCTCAGATCCTTCTGACCCTGTTGACATGGGGAAGTCAGATGTGAAAAAAGCCAGGCCACATATGTAAGTAGCAAACAGTTACTGAAACAGATACAAACTCAAGATTAAAAATACTTCCTTTAAGCATTGTTCATCTGATTCTATATCTCTAAAATAGAGATGATAGCACAAAAAAAAAAAGGCATTTGCGAAAGCTTGTTAAATTATGTAGATGTAAAACACTAGGCATATGAATGCTACTCAGTATCAGCAAAAAAGCTAGAAATCTGGGATTTTTATTTTATTTTATTTTATTTGAAAGAAACAGGATGAAGTAGTAAATCTACTATGCCTAAGAGTACTTAACCACAGACTTCCTAACAACAGAAATACACAATCCCTTTTAGATAGCTAACAATGTCTTGATGTACACACACACTGAATCTTGATAATCACATCCTGATCCATTGCATGCTGTTACATATAGTAACTGGATTATGCAAGGGGGAGAAAAAGACAAATAAAAAAAATTGATCCCGTACACTCTACATTTATTTATTTTTCCCTAAATGTTACACTGAGGTAAGCAATAAACAACCACAGAAATTCTAATTAAAACAAACTTTTATACATTTGTTCTTTGTGTGTTTTTTATGTTTATGGTTAACAAAATCAAAGAAATTTCTTTGTAACTGTTTATTTTGCTCATGCATTCAATAAAAGGTCCCAGAACTATAAGAACTGTTCATGTGCACTGTCCTGTCTCTTCTTCTGAAATCAACTGTGGTATGATCAGGCTAGATCAAAGTGAATGGAAGATTTGCTTTAATTACTGATTCCCAAATATCATCAATACCTTTATCAGTGCCACAGAAGATCCCTTAGAAGTTGTGGTCTTTCAGCTCCTTGCTTCAGTTAAAGAGTAGCTGAACAGCACAGCTTGTGTTGCATTGCCATTTTAAAAGGTTCCTTTTAAAGGTTCAGATTCCTAGGTCTGAATTAGCAGTTTTTCAACATTTCTGATAAGGTAAATGCATTTTTTAAAATTATTATTTTTCATTTTGGTTGCATTTAACAATCAGAAGTAATGCAATAATTGTGGAGGAAAAATCATCCTTTCACTCTGCAGAAGGTGTTCAAATGTATCTCAGTTCACAGCTGTGCTCTTCGTGATCTTTTCTAGACTAGGTAAGTCCTGTAAAGCAACAATTCTGAACTACATTTATGGCTTACAGTGTAGAAGTCTCTCAACATGTACTCCTGTGTATTGCTGGGATAGAAAGGGTTAATGCTGATGTAAGCTTTTTGAACAGGGAATGAGCAAGTAGCATAGGGAAATGTTTGTATCTAGTATTGCTTAAAAAATAAAACAACAACAAAAAAACACTATTCAAATCTTATGTACAGTACCAAAGCACACACTTTTAGAAGAGTGTTGAAATTAGAGAAGGCTCAGGAAATAGTTGCAAAAATAATATCATAACTAATGAAGAAGAAGGTTTAGAGGTGACTTGATTACAATGGATCATTCATGAAGGGAAACAAGGAGTGGGTACAAATGAGCTCTTTAATCTAGTGGTGAAAGGCATAACAAAAATCAATGCCTTGACACGGAAGCCAGACAAACTCTTTATCATTGCAGGTCTTTGGGTCACAACAGAATGTCCTTTTATGAAGCAACATGAACTGTCAGGCTTGGTAGGGATTAGAGGGTGCACTCAAATGGCTGTTACAGGACTAAGCTAATCACTTTCTTCTCCTGAGAACGTAAGTGTGGCAGGCAAAGCCCCTCTCTTACCATTTGTCTTGTAGCCTCCCTGAATGATATACAAAGCAAGAGAGTTATTTATAAGATGATTTGTTGGCAGATAGTTCATAAAATCAAATCATCTGCCATGATAAAGGGTGTTGTGTGTGTGACTTTCCTTGTCAGAACCTCTGTTTGTTGAACAAAAAGATGTTGAGAGGCAATAGCTTCATGCAGGCGCCATGATTACTGCATCCTTGCTGTAGCATAACTGCATTTCATTGCTCTTCTTCAGCAAGTTTGTAACTAATATAATATATCCAACTTCATTGGATAAGATAGAATTTTCTGTCTTTTGAGAAAAAAAGTACATTTTAAACTTTTTCCAGTTTCTGCTTTCCTTATTCTTTTTTCTTCTCCTGATTTCCTGTCCTCATATGCAGGTAGAGCAACCCTCCATCTGTCACTGCCAGCATATTTCAAGAAACTAAGAAAGGTTAGTGCTCTCCCTGTGGGGTGATATAATGATCATACTCAACCCTCAGTTTCTAAACAGCTCCCTTCAGACTAACCATAGGTGGGATAATTCTCCAGGTAACACACAGAGACTGAGATGTCCAAAGTGCTGGCTTCTCTAACCTCTTATCTGGACAACTTCTTTGGGAAGTTTTTGGGGGCATTAGCTGTTTCCAGCTAATGCTTCCTCATTCCTTGATTTCCATGTGCTGGCTCAGCCTGTAGGATCTTCCCACCACATTCTCTTAACTTCTGGAGCTAATAAATAGCTGCTGACAAGGACTGTGCCAGCTATTTCTCTCTCAAGGACCTCATTGCTGCATGATCCTGGGAATGCCAAAACGTATTGATAGATTCAAAAATGACAAATTCAGGAAAAGAGTGTGAGAGAAGAATTATTTTTCATATGTTTTATTTATGACTTTTTACCCCTATGAATGTTACTATCTGGAATCAGACACTGGCTTAAGGAGAAACACTATAACCCATTATAGATTTTATTATATCGATTCTATTTATTATAATAAGCAATGGATAATGAGTAAGACCTTAAAATACAAAAGTGACCGTAGTAGAAAAGGGGGAGAGCTGACCTTTATACACCTGGAATAAACTAAATTATAAATAAATAAATAAATAAATAAAATAAAATAAAAAAGAGCATTTTAATAGATAGAATTGCCCTAAGGTTCTCAGGTACTAATGTTGGAAGTCTTGAGTAAATGGCTAAGAAAGCACTGAAGATTCCATATTAATAACATAGAAGTAGTACTAGTACTGGCACATGAATAAATAAATAAAAAATAACACTTATGGCTTCTATTGCTTTGTTTCAAAGAAAGACTTCAGGAAATACTTACTTCTAAATTTCTGGAATTCTCCAGGGTAACACTTTTCTCATAATTTCTGCAGAAATTAAGTAGTTAAAACAAAAGACCTTGTCTAAGAAGTGAGTTACATTCAAATTGTGTGAAGCAAGGGAAAGATGGGAGAAAAAAAAATCAGTCTGAATGAGAATAGGGTTCCATGAGGAAAAATGGTATGTAAATATATAACTATACATTGTGTCACAATGCATAAAAATAATGTGTGGTTTATTGTTGTGTTTTTTTTTTTTTTTTTTTTACTTTTTCCTGGGAAAGCTCTTCAGGTACTTTATTTCAAGTCTAACATTTTTTTTTTTTTGACTAGCACATCTACCTGTTTTTTGCTCGCTTGTTTCAATGCATCTGTTCAGCAGCTTCTAAGAGACACCAGTCTAATATCTAGTCTCTATTTTGCTTGGTAGTTAGTTAATTAACTTGACAGTAAATCCTAAAACACCAAAGAAACGGTCTGAAACTCAGACATTTCAGGCCATTCTAAGAATGAATTACAAGATCTCTTTTCCACAAGAAGTTTGTTCATAAGTACTGTATACTATATGTAGTGCTAGCTTTCTGAGACATTACTGAAAATAATTAATCTCATGTCAGCTGTTTCAGCCTTGATTTTCACAGGTAGTTTGTCAGTTAACTGCTGCCTCATAATCCTCCTCTTTGTAGACGAAAATAAAATAATTGCTGTCTAAATTTCCCTCAGTAAGCTGCAGTCATGAAACTCCCAATATTTCTTCTATGTTAAAATAAAAATTGCCCCCTTAGTGCTGTGAATAATTTTAACTTTTATTTAAATATTGCTTCTTTATTTATCATAATATCAGCACACATTTTTAAAGTAAACTTGAACATTTGATTCCATCTTTTCTTTTCTGAACTAAAGAGCCCTCAGAACAGTGACAGTATTTTGTAAGAAAAAGGATCAGTAGGAGCTCACAAGGATTCCTTTATTAGGAGACACTGGCAAAAGCTGCTTGTGTGAGATGGAAACCTGCATGCATTTCGCCACTAGAGAATTGTGGTTTACTGTGCCTACATTTGGAGTGTTTTTATTACTTTTATAAAAATAACTGTTTTTAAGATTCTGAATTGGAATGACCAAAAAAGAGAGCATTTTTTTTGTGTAAAATAAATTTTTATTGAGCATGGAAAACACTGAAAACGAAAATAACTTCATGTGGTTAACCACTGGCTTGCCAGTGCATCTGGCAAAAATATTGATAAAGAAATCATACAGCTGAATCACGATACACAGGAAATTCTGATTAGCTCCAGTGCTATCCCTAGCTACCATTTTCCCAGTAAAATTCCACTGGTAAACTAAAGTAGCCCAAGTCATGGAGTTGAGCCCTGGCACATGGTCTTCCACACCATTTAACTTACAGCATGCCCTGACCTGGTTTTGACCAGGCCAGCCAAGACTGTTCCAGACAGTGCCCAGCCACAATTCTGGGGGCAGCTAAGCCAAGGAGAGCTCCTAGAAGGCAGCTGGGACGTGGCCATCCTGTTTGTAGGAGGAAGATAGTTTGTTTAGCTCTGTAGATGAGAACTGTACCGTGCTGCCTGGTCTTGGGGCCCCAGAAGGCCACCACTGACACCAGAGCAAGGCTCCCTTCTTCTCATCAGAGCTGACATCTGCTCTTTCAAAGAATCATCCAACACTTTCTTTCAAAGGGCTGTCTGCAATGGCAGCTATCTTTTATGTGATAGCTCACGGTTTTGCTCCTTGGTACTCACCTGAAATGTGGGAGATCTGGGTTTGATAACTTCATCAGCCCAGCCTTGGGGTATCGCAAACCAGTAACTATTTAATATGAAAATAAAGAAACAGTTCTGGAAGTAAGGATTGGAATCTATGACTGCCCACTCCTAGCCAAGTGCTGTAGGCATTAGGCCACAGAGTCATGTTCCCTCTTGCACTCCTCCTCACATATTCCATGGATATTGCATTCTTTCTTCTGCAGACATCAGGTTTCAACAGCAACAGCCCCCTCTTTTCCCAGCTGTGTGGTTTGTGGTTAGTGCAGTCTCCTGGGAGAAGGGAACTGTGGCTCATATTCTTTTCAGACAGAGGATATTGACTGAGTCTCAAGGGAATTTGTAAATAGGTAGGCAATGATAAAGCCATTACCTTTCTTTTAAAAGAGAACACATGACATCACATTTTGTGTGGGCCCTGTCTCTGAATACTTGCATGACAGCACTCCTTAGAGCTGCAGGCAGAGCAGATCCTTCTTTCCAGATCCAGGACAAGGCTTGGCTGCAAACACACCTTCTTCACAGATGGGGCTGTTTGTGGGCACAGCACCCAGTGAACTCTCTAGGTAGACAGGGAGACAGTCAAGTAACTCTGCTGGTGGGTGGAAGGTGGATATGAATTTCTGAGGTTGTAGTTTGCAACTGTGCCACACTTGCCCAAGTTCCACTGAAACTTATGACCTTTCAGGGTATCTGTCCCCTCGTCTTGGTTTTACTTTGTAGAGAAAGCTCTTCATCTCTTGGCAAGTTGTTCCTGTTACAGTTACCCACAACATTATAAATTTTCCTCTTTCCTCTTTTGATTTTTTTGTTTGTTTGTCTTTAGGTTGGGTTATTTCAAAGACTTTTCCTGTTTAACTGAAGAACCTTCTAATATCAGATATCTTCTCCTTGTACAAATGCTTGCAGACAAGGATTAATCCTGTTCTTAAGTCTATTCAGTTTAAATAGATTCTGATTTTTAAGTATCTCACTGTAACATATTTCAAGGCTTGTGAATCCATCCCACAGTGGTTTCAAAACAGTCAGCTGAGATTAAGTGGTTTAGATTGTTATTTTTTCTTAGATTTTTCTATTGATTTTATACAGTCAGGAGGTGGGGATATCATAGAAATATCATGGAAACATCACACAATCTTGCTTTTCATATTTGTTCTATGAAACAAAGCATTTGACATTTCAGTTCAAAATTAAAAGAATTCTATCTGATGTTTTTTCAAGGCTGTATATGAAATTAGTAAATAATGATTCATTAGTTGGAAGGGGGTTCCTATAGAGCAAATGTGCTTTTTTTTTTTTTTTTTTTTCTCTCACAGAAAATATCATTTAATTGGTCACAGTTAGCTAAGTACACTTTCATCAAATGGGAACTGAAAGTGAATTGACCTATTGCACAACTAATTTTCTCTATGGAGAATGATTTAAAGAAAATGTTGATAAGGCGCAAAAAGATCACACTTATGTTATCTATGACAGTGAAATCTTTCAGTGCAACTTGTCACAACACATTGGCAATAGAAACCCATGTACTATCAATAAAAAATAAAATTTTGAGATGTCCTTGTGTGTGATGTATGTAATATTGAACATGTAAATTTTAAGTGCACGCTATATATATATATCACCTGAATGTATATTTAAATAGGTTTTCTCACTTGAAAAGGGACATTTCAAATGCTGCCGTATAATGACTTTAAGTTAATACATCTGAAAATTACAAATATTTTAGATTAGCTTGATTTCATTTAAGAATCATGCATATACACATTAATATATTTCTGTCATGAATTTATTTATGTTCTTTCTGGTGACAGTCCCCATAATCTTGGTAATGACTATTTGAAACAAGCTTATTAGAGGACCAAGATGTATTCCTATGAGAGATAAGAGTATGACTCTGATTTTTGCTTTGGAAAACCTCACCCTGGACATAGAATCTAGGGCCACAATACAAGACACTGGTATGCTTCCTTCCTGGTAGTATGGATTTCTATTAAATGTACTGTGAATAAAATATTCTGATATGCAGCAGCAATGATTTAGGTCACTACTTCATTGCATTGTAAGGCATAATGCTTTGACATTATAGTAAAATAATGTGAAAAATGTGTACTCCTATCATGCAGTAATGTGGTTTCTTAGTTCTTTCCTTCTCATGTGTCATTCAACAAGGGAAAGAAAGGAATAGCGCAAATGGTACATCACTGAAGAGACTGTCTGACCATGAAAACATTGAATACTTATCAGACAGCACCCAAATAATGACTCCTAAGTATCTGGAGGTTTTTTGCTGGGTGAAATTTATATCTGAGTTGTAATGAAAATTATTTTTGTATCATTTCTGTGTTTCATGTCCTTTGTATGAAGTCAGGGTTCCGTGATTCCTTCTGTGTGACAGGAAGACTATACCAGTCTCAGTCATCAAGTAGACAGATTCAATATAAAGTACTGCTGTTAACTTATACTTTAAATCAACTCCAGTGGACTTGAACCAAAACAGTCTTTGTTTATTCTTTAAAGGAAATTTGGAAAAATTGTTGGCATACTTGAATACTTCCTGAATCTACTATTAAAAAAAAAGAAAAAGAAAAAGTTCTATTGCAAACCTTGCAGTTACCTCCAGAAACAATAGTATCAGCAGTGTTGTCATAACTATATTTCTGTGTGCTTGTAAATATTTAGGATACCATAAACTCCATTGGTTGGGCATGTTAATTTATCCAACCTATTTTCTTTTATTTCCTATGTGTTTAACATATATGGAAATGTATATACTATTTCTTGTGAACTTTAGAAAGAAAAGTTTGATATCCATTTTTTTGTTTTTGAGAAAATGTTTTATTGGTTTAAAGTCGATTACACTATTGTAATTTTTTTCTCTTTTTCTTTTCACTCTGGCTAACTATGCTGTATGCTGCAGTCAAGAAAATACTGGAGTAGCAATATAATTTGCTTACAATGTCAGGCATAGGATAAAACTCCTTGCTAAAGCAATCTGCTTTACTAGTCTTACTGTATGCTTTTGAGAATCCTACCGTGGAAATAACTGACATGCATGATATAGTTGCCATACTGCATCTTCCCTAGGAAATTCAGCTTTATTAAATATATCGCATTCAGGATGAGTTTTTAAACAGTACTCAATCCAGCCTTGATTCTTCATCTGTACTCTTGGACAAGCTGTAAAACACATTTGTGAACACAGTTCCATGTAAGCAGCATATTCAGACCTGATAGATGCCTGACTTAGCTGGATGCATATACCTGTTTGTCTTGAGAGGTCTAAATTCATGTGTACACTGACTAAAAAAACTGTTTAAAAGCTTATTTTAAGATTGCATGCCTAAAAGTGTTAGCATGTTTGTTTTATAACTACCATGGTGCTAAAACATGATTATTTTTCTACAATTGAAATTAATAAATATATACGAATTGTAGAAACATTTATTTCAACTGCAAAAAGTGACTTCATTACTGTTCAAAGGCTGTCACTTAATTCAACTTACGCACTTGAAACTCATTGGCAGTAGAATACTCTAGTTGTATATTTCAAATGACTGATGACTATAGCTGTGTGAAATTGCTGCTGAATTGGTCAATTATTGTGTGAAATATTCACTGTAAAGACAGGTGTTCACTCAAAAATCATATCTTTAATATAATCTATACCATTTCAAAGTTTTCCCTCGTGAATATGACGTCTACATTTTGCCATTTCTCTTTCTTCTGCTCACCATCCTCTGAAGGCCTGACAGGATTGCTGTATGGGTGAGAAGAGGGAACAAACTGATTTGCTAGAGAACTTGTGGGACAACAGAAATAATCTATTTTTGAAGTTTGGGTTCTTGGAAGGCTATTTGGACCAGTGGATCAACTCTGGTGTGTATTTTACCAATAAATGGTCTCATGTACTAGAAGTCAAAACTGTGAATGTTATTAGAACAAGACTTTCAGCTGCAAAAAGGCCTCCACCTTTGCTCTTCAGCAGCTTTCTGGTCCTTCGCAGTCAAGATGAGTGGAGCAGGATTGAAACTTTTCACAGAGCAAATGATGAATACAAATTTCAGCATTTACCATATTGCTCACTTCACAATTAATTAAATTCCCTTGGAGACAAATTAGAGAAACATTGTGTCTTGGCCATGGATGGTTTTGTGTGGCCAAAACAGTAACTGTCCCCATAATTTTCCTATGATATAATGAAATTAAGTGATTTGAATAAATTAACAATGGACCATATTCAGCTTTCAGTAATTGCTAATCACTGCAGGACTCTTGTAGCAGAAAATAAACTTTGTTGCTGATAGCCCACAAAAGGTCAGTGGGACTGAGCTTTAGTCTCTAGCATGGAAGAGCTCTGGCAGCTGAGTACACCACATTCACTCTAATGGGTATAATACTGTGGGATCAGGTGATACTGTGGTTATCTCCTGAAATTTATACAAGATAACACATAAAGTATGTAGAGGCATATTCTTGTGAAACTTTCTCAATAGATAACCATCCTCACATATAGCCAGTTACTTCTTTCTTTGATTCAAGGTTTTTGACTTGGAGAACAATTTTAGAAGTTAATGCTCAAAGACATATTTTTCCATATAGTTCCTAAAAGGAAAATGAGGTTATTCCTTAAAAATAATTTTCTAACTTGAAGAAGATGAAAGGTGAGTATACCAGAAATGGTCAACTAGTTGAATACTCCCCTACACACTAGACCAGTGGGTAAACAACTCTACTTTTCACTTACAATTTTAGCATTCAGTGCTATCAAAGGATTTTAATATTTAGTACTCAGATATTTTAGGGTAAGTACTAGAAATTTCCTGGCAATGATTTCGTATACATATTCTGACTATGAACCTTCTTGCCACAATAGTGATCTTAGGGAAGCAAAGGGGTGAAGACTCAAAAAGAAGGATGCATTTATTCCAAGTGTACAGATGGCGTTGTAAACACAATGTGAAATACATAGGTCTAGCTCAGGCAATCCACTGTTTTTCAAAGAGTGAGAGATACCTTAGATGAACAGTCATCTTGAATTTGTTACTTCTTTTTCTGAGCACTCTGAACTGATTGTCAGGGAGAAGATGCTGCTGTGTTGGACAGTGTATCGGGCCCAACATGGCAGCCCTGACACGAGATTCATTGTTATGGTCTTGTAAATAGTTACAATGTAGAAATATTATGCTCTTGTAACAATGATAGTAACATCAGCTTTAATCTGAGATAGCTATAATTTATTCTGTAGGATAATTTTAACACAAGCTTCTGCACAGTATCATAGAACATTTGAGTTGAAAGGGACCTTAAAGATCACTGAATTCCAACCCACCTGCCATAGGCAGGGATGCCACCCAATGGATCCTGTTGCCCAGGGCCTTGTCCAGCCTGGTCTTGAACACCTCCAGGGATAGGGCATCATTCACTGCTTCTCTGGGCAACCTGTTCCAGTGCCTCACCACCCTCTCTAATCTCAATCTCCCCTCTTTCAGTTTAACACTCCCCCCCCCTCCCTGCCCCGATCTTATAATTATCTGCCTGAGCAAAAAGTTCCTCTCCATCTTTTTAATAAGCCCCCTTTAAGTAAGTACTGAGGTACAATGAGGTCACCTCAGAGCCTTCTCTTCTTCAGGCCGAACAGGCCCAGATCTCTCAGCCTTTATTCATAGAGAGGGGCTCCAGCCCTCTGATCAGCTTTGTGACCCTCCCCTGGAGCCACTCTAATAGGTTCACATCTTTCTTGTGCTGGGGGCCCCAGACCTGGACTCAGCATTCCCAAGTGGGGCCTCCAAGGGCAGAGAGGGACAATCACCTCCCTGTACCTGCTGGCCACTCCTCTTTTGATGCAGCCCAGGACGCAGTTGGCCTTCTGGGCTGCAAGCATGCATTGCTGGCTCAGGTCAAGTTTTTTGTCCACCAGAACCCCCAAGCCCTTCTCTGCAGGGCTACTCCCAATGAGTTCTTCTCCCAGTCTGTACGCATGTCTGGGATTGCCCCAACCCAGGTGCAGCACCCGGGACTTGGCCTTGTTGACCCTCATTAGATATATTCACATGGACCCACTTCTCAAGCTTGTCCAGGTCCCTTTGGATGGCATCCCTTCCTTCTGTTGTATCAGCTGCACCACTCAACTTGCTGAAGGTGCACTTGATCCCACTGTCTATGTATAGACTAGTTGTCTAAGAATATTCCTTCTTATTAAAAAGTAATAAAATAAGAATTTTTGTCTAGACTTTCTTTTCCAAGTAAGTTTCAAATCACATTTAATGTAGTCCTAAGGGTTTCCATTGGCTAAGAAAAATCTCAAAATGGAGAAATTGAAATATCTGGTAAGAAGAGAAGAGGGTTATAGTGATATTTCTTCAAAGTTAGTTGAGACTATTTTAACCAATATATTTTCGTATAAAAATTCACCAGTGAATTCTCTGAGTTTTCTATTTCATCACATAGTTTTTAACACAAGTTCACAGAAAGAGAGAATTCAGAAAGCTTTGTAGCATGCCTTGGCTGAATTTTAGCTGGATGCTGAAGCCACACTAAATTTTAAGTGACATACATGAGGAAACCAAGCAAAATGCTGGCATGTACAACTTCATTTAACTCAGCTATAACAACACTACTGTTGAAAGAGAAATAGTGGTCTCTCACAAAGCTCACTGTTAAACTCTGAGGTACAGGTATGATTTCTACGTTCTACAACCACATAAACCTGTGATTTAGCTGGTCAAAATGTAAGTACTCAGGCTAATTTATCTTGGGATTATGGGCTTGGCTTAAACACACATCCACAAACATGCACTTCTGTTTTGGTGAAAAACAATGATATCAACTTCATCCATGCTAAACCATTCTCTGGGATTTTATGGCAAGAAACAGAGGGAGCTGGGAAGGTGGGGCCCAGGGCAGGGAGTGGCATGGGGTGCTGGGCGCTACTGCCTTTTGCCCTCTGTGGCTCTGCCCTTGGTAGTGGCACACCAGCTGAATATCCTCTGCATTAGCTGGGTCTGTTCTGAGGCAAGGTTGTTTGTCAGACGGGAGGGTTCTTCCTTCAGAAGGTGAGGAACGTACAGCAGCCTTGCCAGCACACTTGAATTGGTGTCAAGGACCATCCTGATGTATCTGTGTTGCATTTGGAGGGGAGTCAATGGCCAGGACCCTCCATCCCTGATGTATCTAGTAGCTTAACACTTTTCCAGATATGCCCAAACAGGCTGCTCATGGACTGCCTGCAGGCAGGCTTCAGGCAACCTGACAGGCAATAGTGTAGATGGGAGAGTACGCGCTAGTCAGCTGTTTGCATGCACTCCTGAGACTGCTTTTTAGCAGCAGTGTAGAAATAGCTAATGTAGGCAATTATAACAGAAGTGAGTCTCCACCTCCCCTGAATGGGAAAAAAAAAAAAGGAAAAAAAAAAAAGACTTGAACCAAATCTCAGATCTGAAAGCTGACCTCTGATTTCATACTCTGGTAGGACAACTTCTTACCTGCAAAGGATAATCATAACTAACCAGAGAAAAAAGATCTGAATGCGATGAATGAATGTTCCACAGAGTCTGGTAGCTTCTAAAACAGGAAGAAAGGAAAGCGAAAAGAAGAAATTATTTTCTTCACTGAAAGGAGAACATCTAGCACAGCCAAGATAAACCTGAACTAACTTTTTAGACTGAAGTATCCCAACAAGGTGACAGCAACCCAATCCAAGGGAAAAAAAAAATAAATAAATATATATATATGTATTTACCAATGTTGAAACTCTCTTGTGATTTTTCTCACAGTTTTGTTTACCTTGCTCTAAATATTTTAAAGCAGTAAATCAAATGTGTTTCACCTCACAGAGAGTTATTAACAATAAGGAGATTAAAACATATAAATCTAGGAAAAACACAGACATTATTTGTTACCTACATAAAAACTACAAGTGTCTACTAATAAGTACAAATGGCAGCTTTTTGAATGTGAAACATAATAACTAATAATCAGTATCTTATAGCATGATAGCCAAAGGCAGTGACATTTGAACAGCATGTCTTCTCTAAGCTTAGATAAGTTGGTAGCGCATGTCGGCAAGTGCTTAGCCATGTTAACATAAACCCTCATTAGACAGGATTAGGCAAGAAACAGTGACAAACAGGATGGACACTAACCCTCTGAGGAACTAATTCAGACACTACACACTAATTATCCTTTTAAATTACTTCAAGATTCAGGGAATGAATATCAGTGTATGTGCATATGGCTACATGGGGAATTGTGTTTTACATACTACAACCTGTTTGTATTTTGCAACAGTTTTAAAATTATTTCTCCTTCATAATCAGTTGTCAAGATTTTAAAAAGTGTTTATTCATGAGGTTCCCTGGACAATGATCAACTCTGATGAAAAATTATATGGTATTTAGATGTTTTATTTGTTCAGAAGAAAATGAACAGTAATTTATCTATCTCATAAGTGAGTGGCTATTAGCAATCCATTTTTGTAAATGCATTTTAGGAACAGTCAAGGACTCAGTTAGGACTGAGTTCAAATAATGTGAAGTACGGTAACTTTCACTGTAGGCTCCAGGCATAATTACCAGAAAAAAAGGATGCCCTAAAGAAAAGATAGAAGCAAATACTGACTCAGTAAATTGTATTCTGATTTCGTTTGTTGATTCCTAACTAGCTTTTTAAAAATCTGTTATAGGTTAATTTGCCTCTAATCTTACTCTGTAGAGTAGATCTTTAATTAACCCTCTTTCAAAAACTACATTGCTGATGTGAAGGTAATCTACCAGTATGAACCATAATCACATTCTGGGGTAGTAGTGTCATTTATCTGATATCACTCTTAAAGCAAAATAAATAGATTCTGGTTACAATGATGTTAAGTATGTGTTAAAAAAATGTCTTAAAAGAGTGTGAGTAATATATACGTATAAATAAGCACATAAAAAAATCAAAAATGACACACAAAAATAGCAGATGCTTCTCCAATTTACCTGACAAAACCTAATTTTTACAATCATCGTCTTTTTCTTTTTCTCTTTTACCATTGGAATTGTTATTAAAATAATTTAATTACATATGGATATTATGGGTGAATGTTATATTATCACTACTGTAAATAAAAAATAATTTAAATGTAACCTTTGACAGTGAATAGGGGCTTTGCTTTTAAATATTCTATTTTTTTCTTTTTTTTTTCCCTCCAGATGTGGAACAATACATTTTATTGATATATTTCCTGACTTCTTTGAAATGTTCAAGATAGTACACCAAAATACTTTTACATCTAAAATCAAAGTTGAGGAATTAGTGGTGATACCATCGAAATATCACATCACTTTTTATTTTACACCAAGGGAAACAAATCAAAGTGCTTGCAGGTAAATAAAGGAAAATTCCATCTTAATTTTCTGTTACTGATTTGCATGAGTCAACTTTTCCAAGCAAGCTCGTTTTCCTTAATAAATACAAGTGACAACATTTTTGCATGCTGTTTTGGCTAGTTACATAAACACAGTTATAGTGTGAATCTGCATTTTCTGACAGACTAAGAATTGCACACAGAATTACACACACACAAAAAAAGCTTGTGCATTAATTTCTGACAACACTAACTCAGGGTGAAATCCTGATCTGCTCATTTCTGACAGTGATGCTATATCTGATCTTTTACAAAAATCATGACATAAACTGAAAGAAAAAAAAAAGTAAAAAAAAAAAAAGCGAAGGTTTCTTCTTTTAAAACCTGTTATTTCAATCAGCAAATAAATTGCAAATTGTGTTCTTCCTACTCTTTTTATAGTAAGTAATGAATTTGTTTGACCTCATAGATCATCCATGCAGAAATGAGATAGCAGCACCAGTATGGAGAACCCAGAGAGAGAGAGAAACTGAGAACCTCTTTTACTTCAGCTTACTTAGGAGGTAAGAAAGCAGTTATTACTACTGACTAGTAAGCATGGCCCTTAGTGCATCATCCATAGGAATATTATGCATGAGACTACATATATGGAACAGAAGAGAATCAGAATTAAAACATGGATAGAAAGGTGGTTCAAAATGAAAGGAGAGAACTAAAATGCAAGAATGCCCTTTGGTAGAATCCATTATCCTAAGCCCCAGTCTTGGGAACATGAGAACACCCTTGGCATAAACATTTGTGTTGAGGTCAAGTGGGATTAGAAGAATATATATTTGGTTGCCTGGGGCTATGTCACAAAAAGAAAATATTAATTAAAAAAACAAGCTAGAGGTTTTTCTTGCCCTCAAACGACTCTCTCTCCCTCTCTCTCTCTTTTTTTTTTTTTTTAATGCATTCTTTTGCTTTTTACGTTCAGTGGACTTGATTTTGATCTCACTTGTATTGGTTTTAATCAGAATAACTCCACATAAGTAAGGGCACTGCTCTGATATCAAATCCACCTGAACAAGGAGAGACTCTTATTTGCAGCATGTTGCTTCAGTGCAGGTGGTTAAAACAAGCCTGCACTTCAGTTAGTGAATGTTAAGATGTGATAACATTAATCTGTGGTGTGAAAAAGGGTCTGTTGATAGGTCTAGGTTTCATAAAGTGACTTGGTTTTGAATCAGAGCTGAAGCCTCTGGTTCCCTGTGAATGCTTTTAGCATGTAGGTCACCTCAAGTGCTTATGCTAGGCTTCTGGCCTTGTTGATCATAGCAGGTGGCCATGTGCTAAACCCTGAGTTGACTTTCAGAAAGACTTCTTCCCAGTTTAAGACTGGGAAGCATATACAAGTATTTTGGTGAATCAAGCCTGCAGTGTACAGTTAGAAAATCTACTGAAGGCAATGGCAACCTTTGGCCTCATTGTAGTCTGTCTAAATTAGGAAAAGATGTTATTTATCTGATCTGACCTTTTCATAATCTACATACAATAACAGCTATACATTTTTCTTTAGTTTGGTTGATCAAAATCAGTTAACCAACTGGTCTCAGTGCTGTTGCCAGAAGACTCGGTGTTATTTTCAGTTTTTCATCCTTCAGTGCCGAGATATACTGCTGTATGTTTGTGCTAGCTGTTTAGGAAAGGTTTTAAAGTGCCATGAGAGCTAAAACAGATCCTTGGGACCTGTAGGCTCTGGAGTGAACAGAAGAAAATTAAGTCACTGTGGAAGTCAGACTGGTATAGGTTAAGAAACCAACATGTTGCTATGCTGAACAGGGACAAGAAAAGATGAGAACAAAAATGCCTTGATCAGGGACTCCTGTGTGTTTTCATGGGGCAGGTTTTGTTATGTGAACTCACATTCTTCAGGAACTAGTTTGAGACCTTTAACTATGTGTAGACTGTGACCTGAACCATATTTGTAACATGATCTTGCAGCTCTGGAGAGTGACTGCATTAGATAGTTGTCATTTGACTCCTGATGAATTACTCTTTCACCCTGCCATCACATGAAATGTCCTCAAGCACACATATGATGACCTAATCCCTTTATGAATTAAATGCACATACTTGTTTATTAAAACTGGAAAAAACATCTTTCTATACAAACCTCAAAAAAAAAAATCTTTTTATAGTATGATGGCAAAACATAAGGACTATTTTACTATTGTAATACCAATCTTAATTTTGGCCCACACACTGCAAAAATGTGCTTTCATTTTGTACCCCAATGAAGCAACTGTGTCTAATCTTTCCACCTGTTTATGCTAGTATAAAAGTTGTATCTCAATGAATTTGTCTTATATTCCAGATTGATTATTAGAAGTAATAGAAAATTGTATTATTTTGAGATTTTATAGATTGCATCTACTTATTTTTATGGTAAAGTATAATCAGCTGATGAAGGTCTCAGGATGGACAATGAAAGAAAAGAAAAAAAAATGAGTTCATTCTTATCCTACTATTGCTCAGGTTTGAATTAAATTCAACTTGAGTATCATTAGTTGGAAAATGCTCATATTTTTAAGCTAGAGAAAATAACCCTACTGCATTAAATGTGTTAATTGAACATTATTTGTAAAACCAATTACTCAATAAACAATTTTCCCAACAGAACTGATATTCGACTTGGCAATTTATATAAACAATATGTATGTTCTTAATGTATATGTTTATCTACAATAGAAAACATAAGCAACCTTTTGCCTATCATATAATGCCCCTAAAGGCATTATGGGTTAACAGTGATTTAATCCCCTTATGCATGCATAATATGATGAGCTTTGCATAAATGATAATAAATAATTGGTATGTATAAATAATTCATCATTTATTTTTGCAGTAGAAATAGAATTCTTAGACATATTTTAAACAAAGGGAATAGCAAACCTGATCTCAGTCAGAAAAGGGGTTAAATCACATTACACAAAACAATGTTTCAAATAATCAAGACTCCTGCATGCAACATATATTTTTCTTTCTTTCATGCTAGCATATGACAGTGCCAGCTTGTTCTCAAGTATGGAATACATATTTAACAGCATCATAAAATAATGGAAGAAATAACTGCTATATTGGACATTTAATGTAAAACAAGTGATACATCAGGGAAAATAAATGCATGTACTGTGTTCCCTAGAAAAATGGACAGTATTGGTGATTTTTATTTTTTTCTGGAATCAGTTTCAGTGATTTTGGGAAATTCCTCTAATCATCCTAGTTCAGCTACTAACTAATAAAATGTTATAATGTTAATTTTTGTAGTAAGCACTTATTTAACAATGACTCTGTGGTTGCAAAATAAACTAGTAATTGGATAACTTTTTTTTATGAAATAATATCCTAAAAAAGGAAAAAAATACAATGTCACTCTAAATAGTTAATAGTAGTAATAGTAAAAGTTTAAAGATTTTAAGACTCAACGTAGATAGCCATGAATTAACTTTAAGAATGTAATGCCATCCTTATTCAGCAAGGCAGTCAAATACACACTTAACTTTAAGCACATGCATCAATCTCATTGACTTTACATTTTTTTTCTCCAGAGTATATTTCTTTTCATTAGGAAGACACCGATTCTTAACTACCATCAAAATGCCAACTCTACTATCTTCAATAAGTCCCTCTGAAGCTTCTCAAAGTCTCCTCTAATTTTGACCAATATAAAGAGTGCTGGCATTTGCAAATGTTGGCATGTCATTTCTTAACCCTTTCGACTGACAATTGTGTTTATAGACATACATATCGAGTAGGAGTAATAACAATATCTAAGAAAATTATATAAAAATATATAGTGACAAAATATACAAAATATAGTGAAAATATAGTGACAAAGCAAAACCCCACAATTATTGTAAATTTGTTTTTCCCAGTAATATTAAATATTGCTGGTTTTATTAAGGATCTGTGAGGTACCTAGCTGTTAATGTATTGCCCTGTAAATAAATACATAAATAAATAATAAATAAATAAATAAATAAAAATCCTTTATACCTAGAATCTGTCTTTTAGCTGGTTTCCAACCAAAAGCAGAACCTGAGCTCTTACTTCATGACTGCTTAAAAATTCTGTAAAAGCAATTTTAACTATTTTGAAAGTACAAGTTAATATGTTCCTATTATTTACTTGTAAAGCATAGAATTGTGATGTGCACTAATTTGCCTTTGTTCCTATCACGTCATGGCCACTCAGTTGTTTCGTTATACATTATTCATTACTTTTCATTAGTTTCAACCAATTTCCTGATATTAATTCATAAATCCCAGAAGTTTCCCTATTTCCCATTTAGAATTAGATAAGAACTCTGTATATTATCTGATACAGTAGCAAATTTAAATAAAATATTGTGTTTTTCGTTTTCTTAGCAGCTCACCTAGAATGTAAATGTTTTGGTTTATTATTTTGCTTGAACCTGACACCTCAGTGTCTGACTGTGCCCTAAAAGGCATAGGACTTACAAAACGCCTCATTTAAATCCAAGATATTAAGCCTCAGTATTCCTTCTCAGATGCTACCTGACCCCAATGTCATCAGAAACCCATACATATATATATATTTTTTATGTATATACATATATTTTTTTTTTCTCATGTGTTCAGCTGTCTTCACATCCAGATTCTCATCCTTGGGCCCTGCAAGAACTGCCTCTTCTCTGGCAAAGCCCATTTTAGGCACGCAGGTAAGGGTGAAGAGCTTTCAGGATAGTATTTACTCCACATACCTCACTTAGACTGGTAGACATTTTCCTGGGGCAAGTAATGGTTTGGCCTACTGCAAAGAGACTCAAATGCAGCAAACAGCAGCAGTTCCTGTTATCTGCCAGCTCAGAGACCAGACCATTCACAGAAGACGTAGGAGAGCTGTTTTATTTCTTCTTTCTCTCTTGAATTCCCTGCATTGTAGCCTATGATTTACATGCAGAAGCAAGGGTTTTGATTCTTTGTGCTGCAGTTATTCCAAGTGGTGTAGGACAACAGGCTATTGAGGGGATCAGAAACAGAAGGAGTGGAAAGGCACACAGTTCCAAGGCAAAATAATTTTAGTCTTGCCTTCCAGTCTCTGATGCAGTGCGTGTTTCATTGTTTATACAAAGTAGTCATTGGATTATTGGATCAGGTTGTGTGAACTCCTAATGTCGTCATACTCTGTAGCCTGTCTATGCCTGTGAGTTCACCTGAGCACTGAAAAAATGCAAGCTCATATCCCTTCAGGCATAGGAAGGATTTATTTATTTATTTATTTACTTGTTTTTGTGTTTTTGCAAAGAGAGGCTAAGATAGGATAAGACAGGACAAACACTTGGCCAAACCAGGGCTAGTGCTAGAGTACAAGAGATGTGCCAGGTGCATTCAGTCATCAGTCAGGGGATGTAGAGGGGATGTAGGAGGTAGGTCCAAAGTAATCCAGATTTAGCTGGGTACAGTTTCACAACCTTTTAAATTGCAAGAATGTGCCTCTTCCTCTTTCCATCTTGCAGTCCTTTGCTTCTGGTGAGCTGCATGTTCAGCTCCCTATCACAGAATATATTTTTTTTCCTTTCCTCAGTTGGTTAGTTTTCTGCCAGGCAGTGAGATGAATTGGCTCACTAGCAGCACAAATGTTTTAGTGAAAAGGATGGGGCAAGAGTGAGTATGCAGGAAAACAGATGAGAAAAAATAGCCACAGAGAATAGTTCAATCTAGATCAACCTAGTAAGTAGCTCTTAACTGTACTCTGAGGTTCAGGCACAACCTTCTTTCCATTTTTCTTGTTGGCTAGTGGAAGGAGCTGCTTGCCAGCAAGGTTACTTTTGGGGCCCCTATGGAGGACATTTCCACTGAACTGAGGGCTGTCCGTTTCAGTGAGCACCAAGGTGCTCAAGCACAAGATTAGGAACTATACAACACCTAGAGTGTTACAAAGTTCAGACTATTGTTGGATCTGCCCTGTAATATTAGAAAATGTTTTACCAAGGCATATGACTCCAGATATAATGAAATAGTTTTTTTATCCTGCCATTTCCACTCTTAATTTTGGCCTTTTTGCATAAAAGTCCAAATACTAAGCAGCTTTAAAGAGAGGGCGGATCTTCCATTAAAAAAGAAAAAGTTGAAGAATATCAGAAACGTTCCTTGGAACATTTTTGCTTCTGATATACCTCAACTTTGCTAGAGCAATGTCTTGTTTTTTGAAAAATAAAATATATTTTAACTTGCAATCTGTGTAATATTATCTAATGCAGGATAGATGTTATATACTCAGGGTCTCATTCTATTAATTGCTTCTGCATGTTACTACTTTCAATGTAATTGAAAGTAGCTACTAAAATCATTGTTTTCCCTGGGTTCCTTTGCTCTAGGAAGAAGAAAATATGTAAGAAACATTTTAAATAAGATCATTAAAATTATATGCAATGAAAAATCGTGAGTAGACATCTAATTTAAGTTGAATGTTCTCTGAAATTTCGTACATGTTTTTCCTTTGAGGCATGCTGAACAGCAAATACCAAACTCTTAACAACAGTAAGGAGGAGAACACATGTAAGACAGCATTTGGCCTCTACATTGGCTTTTACCCCGAAGTATTATTTCTTGCTTAGGCATTTAAAAGAACCAGTGCAATCATGGATGCAACTTACAACTTACACAGTGGAAATTAGAGCCTTTTAGGGAAAACATATTCAACTGATAAAAAACTATCTCCTTAAACTTTGGTGCGACATAATATTTCTTTTGGCAAGGGGTCACCAGTGCTCAACATACATCATCACTACCTTATTAGATCTTGAGTCAATTAGCTGAAAACAAACAGAAGAGACAAGCCCTGTATTGAGCTATCGAAACCAGAAGAAAATAGCCCATGGCACTCCATTATTCCAGAGCTTCATCAAAGGCTAGGCACTGGCTGCAGTTTAAAGAAAGGAGAGCATTGTTTTCATGTAATAGCTATACAGTATAGGGACTTTACCACGTTATTTTTCTACTGATTCAAATTACATTCAAACTTGTCTGGTTATAATAGGGCAGTGGAAAGAACTTTTCAATTCCTACATAAAACAGTATGTGCAATGTGTTGCTTGATTAGTTAAGGATTAAAAATCCAATTAGATCCTCCCTTTTCATGGGAAATCACATGAGGAATTTTGAGAAATATTAGTGAAAACCACTACTTAAAGTAACTGTCTGTGATAACAAAGTACTGATCTATAAGGAAGCCATGGAATCATCTAAGCAAACTGACCTTTAGCATTTCCAATGCAAATGTGAATTTCTGAATAATAGGTTTAAAATTTAGCTAAAATAAATATTTCACTAATTTCAATAGGAAACAGCACTTTCTCTCTACAGAAAAAGATAACCGCTTAAGAGAAAATGCCTGTCACTGTAACTATAACACAACTAAATGTTATAGTTGGGCTACATGGTGTTTTTAGTTACATGCTTTACAACTTGTGGTAAATATACTGGTAACCAATAGATTGTGGCTTCACTCACATACAGTAAATATTAAGAGTTACAATAGATTTTGTAACAACAAACAAACAAGCAACAACAACAAAAAACTAAGATTCTTAACAAAACAAAATTTATTTTTTTTGGTTTCAGAAAAGGCCAATAATTGTTGGAGGTACCTGACTGTGTTTGCCACTTCTATCTGACTGTTAAATAGACATTCTTCTGTGTATACAAATTGAATCACTGGTTTTCTTTTTAATCACAATAAACCTTAAAATTAATTAACATTTTAAGAAATTAGTTGTTCTAAGTTGAAGTTTTATAACATCTTATAAAAAGTGTAGGGAAATCTTTCATCTTGAGCTATGAAGGTATTCTATATATATAGAATGCCAATACCATCTTCCTTGCGTCAAATTTTTAACTTTCTTCCCCACCCAAAATAAAATCAAACCAAGCCACTCCAAGTATATAAACTGAGATCTTTAAGGATCTAAATACCTCCTTTTTATCACTGGTGGATTCTGAACCTAGAGCCAAAAAAATTGATGCCGAAGGCTTGTATCATGATGCTGTAGGGTGGAAGATAAAGAGCAATGCTGTCATTCTACCTCCATAGCTCAAGGAGTGGCTTCAAATGATCTGTAGACTACCTTGTTCTCAGTATAGGGGTTATTTCAATCACAGTCTGTACCCTCTTGGCTTCTGGATCAGACCTGCAAGGCAATTAACAGCAACTACTCTTAATTACATTGAAGAGCTACTAAGCGCTTAGGAGAAGGCAGATCAGTAAAGTCAAGTCTGTATTTCACCCAGCCTCATCTGCTGTTTCAGTTCTGAGTCAAGTTTCAGGTTGTAAATCCTTTTCCATATTGTGTATAAAATTTTTTATAGAAAGCCATTCCGTTTTTCATATGTGAATGTGAAAAGAGGCCTAATAGGGAGGAAAAAAAAAACCAAAAAAACAAAAAAAACATTGCTAGACATACAGTCTGATTCTTACACTTTTTTGGAACTCATGTTTACACAAATTACTGTGCTTAAAATAAAGCTGAAGAAGAAGAAACAACTGGGAAAATAATTAGCCTAAATTTATTTATAAAGAAAAAAGTATGATTTGAAATCTTTCTTGAATAACATAAATATTAACGTGTTTTTGTTGTTGCTGTTGTTGTTGTTTTTTTTTTCTTTTTCCATTGTAATGTCTCCTTTCCAATCACTTATTTACTGTTGCAGGTCTGTATCTTTTCAGCTTCTCAAAGTCAGAGGAGTAATTTACAATAGTCTTATCAATTTCATGTGAATGGTCTACGGAATGTTAGGATTTGGTCAAATTCTTTCCCACAAGAGGTTTCAATTTGTTCATCATCCCCTCCTGGTATCTGGTTTCAAGACGTGATGTGAAGAATTACCTTTAATATCAGTTCTGCAGATACAATACATTAGCAGAGAAAATTAGACACAATTCCTTTTAGATCTGATGTGCTGCCATTGTCTTTAGGTTGTCAGGGTGTCGAATTAATGGCAACTGGAGAAGGTTGCCATGACTTAAGGAATCACTGTAAAAGGAAAAATAATCCTTTATATCTTTTCTGGGAGAAAGGAAGGCAGCTGTTACATATTATTCTGCTACGAAGCTTCCCCAACATTTTTTTACTTTGTTATGCTACCAGAAGAGAGGTGTGTATGTATGTATCTATATGTACAGAATTCTTCCTAGAAAATTAATGCAAAATATATGCATTAATATATGTGGTAACTTTAACTTAAAAAAAAAATGAAAATATACCATTTTAAGCTTGATCAAATAAATTTTGGTATAGTATATAACTTTTAGAATGTCTGTTTCCCCCCTGGACAACCTGAACACATAGTATATCAATTTATATTACATTTATATTATATTTATATTAGTAATATTTCTATTTCTATGAGAACCATGCATGAAGTCATTATATTATCTCATGAATATAAAACTGTAGATGGCGGTAACTGCCTCTTTTGAAAACAAACAAACAAACACCACACCTCATGCTATGCGCTTTTTTTGCTCTGTTAAGAACATCGTTATAATTATTTATCTACGTATGCTTTGTAAAGATTGCTTGATTTTTTTTTCTTTTCTTAGAATGTAGACTTGTAAACATCTCATGATTTCTGAATTTCTGTAGGAAAAACAGATTCTTAGAAAAACAACTTGAGAGTGACATTTATACAGATATCAGAAGTTTACAAATGGTCCTGGAAAGGTTGTTGGACAGGTCATCATGGACTTCCTGTGGCTTGAGAAAGGATCTTAACATAGGTGCTGATTAAGCTGGAAAAGTAGTTTAGGGGTCAGGAGTCCTATATGTATGGTTGTACAATACAAAATGAATGGCTGAGAACTGCAGTGGGTAGAAAGACAGCAAATACTACTGAAACCTTTCAGTGAAGAAAGTTAAATTCATAGGGAAGACTGTACTGCTGTCATTTTAGACTTAAATACTCTCATCTCTGTCTGTATGCACACCAGTTCATTTGTGTTTGTGTGTAATCTTTAAAAAATATTTTTAACACTGTAAGTTTGGTGAGAGAGCTTACTTAACATATTCACTTTATAGTGTGTATCTGTTATGAAGTATAGGTGCAATTATAGAATCATAGAATATCCTGAGTTGGAAGGTAGTCACAAAGATCATCAAGTCCAAGTCCTGGTTCCACACAGGACTACCTAAAAATCAGACCATATGTCTGAGAGCATTACCCAAATGCTTCTTGAACTTCAGGAGGCTTGGTGACATAACCATTGCCCTGGGTAGCCTGTTCCAGTGCCCAACAACCCTCTCTGTGAAGAACATTTTTCTAATACTCAATCTGAACCAACCCTGATGCAGATATGTGCTGTTCTCTCTGGTCTTATCACAAGAGAGACATCAGCACCACAAGAATTCTACAGTGACACCTTGTAAGCAATAGTAGTTTTAGTCTCCTTCGGCAATACTCTTCACTTACTCAACCTCTGGAAAAGCCTGAATAAATACATAGGCTTTGTAATATGTCTATAAGACCAGAGTTCTTGATATGGAACATTCTCCAGAACCCAAAGGCCCTGAAGATATTCTGCCTTGAGCCCTACAGTAGGGAACCTTAGAGACCATCAGTTTAAGCACTCAAGCTGAGATCAGCTGCTGAGTCAGAGGATAAGGAAAGAATTGGTTTCTTAGGTAACAAGTCCTATATTAAACACATCTTAATAAATCAACACAAAACTCTCAAATTTAATTTGAAATTTAGATAAAAGTATGTTTAAAGAAGTTCGGATGTAATGTACTCTAGATGCTGATTACATACCCTGCTATTGTCTGATTTAACAGAGGTTTCAGAGGAGTTTTCTGGCTGTGCGTATGGTATTTTGGAGTGAAACAGCCATATTTGCATGAATGACTGAGGGAAGCTGCAAGCAAAGGGAGGACTGGCAATCTTCTGGTCTCTTGAAATTGGAGTAAAATGATTCAGAGCCTCTGATGTTAGGTGGACATCAGAAGCATAATTCTGAGATTGCCTGCCTTTTACCATGAAGATCTTTTTTCATGGAAAACAACAGAAACAACAAAACAAATATTAATTCTGACCCTTTATCAGACTGCTTCCTTACACCAAACCATCAAACTTCCAGGTACTGAGTTCCAGCCAGATAGCTTCTCCAAACTATAGTTACCAGCTGGCAACCAAAGGGACTTTGCAAAAACCCAGCAGGATGACCAGCATCACAAAGCTGCTGCTGTTCGAACTATCTTGTTTCTCATAGTGGTCTACCACTGAGAAAGGCAAGTGCCATAACAGACTTTGCATGACATATCCACTGAAGGAGGAATGCATTCATTCTCCCAATCTGATCAACTCTTTAAAAACCTATCAGGAAGCACAGCGATGCTATCAACTTCTTAGTGTCAGTTACATAAAGTGATTTAAGATGGATAGTAATTGAAAACAGAGATCGTGAAAGTTTGTCCTGTTTTTCCATTTCAAAAAGTTTTATACCTGCCATTTGAAAATCTGCATTGCCACCATATTGACAGGTAATGCTAGTCAATCTTCATCACAGATATTTATTAGTGGTATATATTATATATATAATAATATAATAAATATGATCTAGCCATATTTGATTAAGTTCATTACAAGTGAACAAATGCCAACAGTTCTATCAGTCTGAATGACTACCTCACACCAGCTCACACTCTTTCTCAAAAGAAAAACAAAACTATTTTCAATATTTTATTGAATTGGGCTCTTAGCCCAGAGATAGAGTTCACAAAGCTGAAAACAATTAGGAAGCACATCTCTTGAAAGGATGAAATCAGGGGGAAAAAAATAAAATAAAAAATCATACAGAGCCTTCTGATAACATTTTACTAGATTCCCAAATGTCAGTGTTACAACTGTGGAAAGAAGGAAGCAGAGGTTATAAAAACAACAGTAAAGTTAAGTGGAGATGAAGGCAACCAGATGAGTAATAAAAACATATATAGCAGTTGGAAGAAAGGAGAAGTTAATTACAACAAATATAGAGGCAAAGAAAAGCAAAAGACTTGTAAAGCAATTGAAAAATACAAAGAGAAAAATATTTAACTGTGAAGAACTGATAACTTTTCGTGTAAATTGAAACAAAAATTGTCCTTACAATGGCACAGTTCATTACTAGGCAAATACATTTAGACTCACCAATAATTACGTGGAAAAAGCAAAAGTGGTTACTAATTTATTTTATTATTATTGTTGGTTTTTTACTTAGGAAATATAGGAAAAGAATCTAGACTATGAAAAAAAGTTTTGTTTCATATGTAAGACAGAAAAAAATAACTAGTAAATTTAGCAATTTCTTCTTTTAATAATTCTTTGAACAATATTGAACTCCTAGGACTTCACAAGAAAAAATCCTAGGCGTGTTCACAAGAAAATGAACACAGTCAGTAAAGGGTAAACAAGAAAAGTGGGGTAAATACCTAAACCTAACGTCAGTCCTGAGGAAAACAATGGGATGACTGGTCGGAGACTCGATTAATAAAGAAAGGAGGGAAATATAATTAATGCCAATCAATGTAGTTTTATGGAAAATAGATCTTGTCAAACTAATTTGATATTTTTTTGTGAGATTACAAGTTGGGTTGATAAAGTAATAATGTTGATACAATGTACTACAGAACATTTAGTTTCACACTACAGAATGTATTGGTTAAGAAGGATATATAATCAACATGGCACACGCTAAGTGCATTAAAAATTGCCTATCTGACAGACCTCAAGATGTAATAATAAATGGGATATGATCATTAGGTCCTATTTCTAACAGGACAATGTAGGTCATGGTTTTGAGCTATTATTTCTGAAATCACTTATTGATAATGTTGGGACAATAAAAAAAAAATTGAGGCTTGCAGGAGACAAAAAGACTGGTAAGTAGAAAAAAAAAATAAAGAATACAGGGATCAGATTACTGAAGCTATGTTTAACAGAAACCTTGATGTTCTTATTGCATGGTGCTCATCATACTCTTGGTTCCCTTGTAGCACACCATTGTCTCAGGCACCTAGCATATACATTGATCTTGTAGCAGAGTAAGCTCAGGCATAGGATCAGTCCTACAGTCTTTTTTTTTTTCTTTTTTTTTCAGGTGACATCAGGGTTCTCTGCATGGCACCTTTTCATCACATTGTCATCACACTGACATCTTCAGCCATGAACAGAGAGAAAAGGAATTTGAGGATTTGAGAAATGTTTTTGTCCAAGCGTAGGTAAAGATGGTCCTTCATGGCCAGCAAGGTACCTTGGCACCTTGGACTGTACAAAACACAGGACAGTGTAAGACTATCTGAGCAATGTTGTAGCTTACCTAGGGCACTTCGGTGAGATGACTTTCATAGAACTTAAAATAACAACTGGACAGTGCTTGTTGTAGTGTGTGTCTAGCATTGAGTAGCTGAATGTCTTGCAAATCTGGGACCACCAACAGAGAATGAAAAATTATTTTTTTTCTTGGGTGTGTATGAGAACATTTCTTTTTTCTTGAGATGACAGAGTCATCTGCAAAATATTGGCATCAGGCTCTGGAATGAATCTCATGACCCCAAAGAGTGATTTCCCTCAACAATGTATCACTTTTCAACAAGTAAATCTGAAATCAAGATCATGCTGATGGAAGTGTGCACAGTGGGCATCTTCAGATAGTCAGAAATATAATGCAATCACTTAAACTGTTTCTTTTTTTTTTTCCCTCAAAAAAAAAAAAAAAGAAAAAAAAGAAAAGGACAAGTCAGACCTTCAGTATCAAGAAGCAGATGTTCTCCTGATTCTACCAACATCCTATTCTGTTTAAACGTATCTTCCATCTTTGGAAGCCTTTCTTAGTGTGTAGTCTTGCTTTTCAGAGACTTTACCACAGGAAGCTTTACCACAGGAAGCCAGACGTGGGCTGGAACAGTCCATGCTCTGTATCTAAGCTCCTATTACTTCAGAAGAATGCAATAATATGATGTTTAGATGGTTGGCCCTGAACTGAGGCTCAAAGAGAAGAAGGCTGCAGGAAAGATAAATGTTTTAAATTTAAGTATATATGTCATTGTAGGCTTGAAGAGCTCTGCATACAAGATCTTGTGGATTTAAAATCAATAAAAGTACAAAATGAAGGAAATATTTCTAGTTCATTCATTGGAAAAAAAGAATGATCACTGCTGCAGAAGCTGAGAATTTCTGCTGCACATTAGCAGTTCCAATTTTAAATGTCAATTGTAATTGTCATTGCTCCTTTGCGTCTTCAACTCTGATACCCCAAAGACTTCCTCCTTCTCATCTTTCCTCCTCACCCCATGATGCAAAATGAGCAGTGAGTTTTGTGGCAGGCAGAGATGAAAATGCAGCACTCCCTGCCACCTCTACTGTATTTGGTTGTGGGTATAATAGCATGAGTTCCCATAACAGACCTTTAGTGAAAGGACCCTTCCTGAGGGCATAGTCATCACTTCAAGTGACTGAGTGAACATACCTGAAGGAGCTTGTGTTACTCTTTTATTTCAGACACTTCTTTCCTGAAGGGTCCCTTCTTGCTAGCAGTATGTTTTGGCATGTTCTCCTATTTACATGGCAGAAACTGCAAAAGCTCTGCTGGATGGGCAAGCACCCAGTCCATTAGCCAGCACATCCTCAGGTGAAAGCAGAGGCATCATAGTCTTTTCTGGATCACCTGCTAGCATCATCATCTGCTAGAATCATCATTCTGAGCATGCTGTTGCATAGTCTTGTCAGAGACTTTGCTGGGTGAAGGAAAGAAATGTAAGTGGGATTTCATCAGTCTTTGCAACTTTCTAATAAGACAAAGAGTAATTTTGTCATTTGTTTAAACTCCCTACAATTTAGGCTGTCAGGATAGGCTCCTCAAACATATCTGCCTTACAAATCCATGGTTTGCAGATTTAATCTATTTTACCATGTGAATGGAATCACTTGCTGCATTTTCCCTCAGACCTCTGGTTACAAGAAAGCTCTCTTCAGACTGTTTTCCCCAGGCAAAGTGAATGCTTTAGCTGTGGCACAGGATACAGAAAAGGGCAGGGAGCAGTTGAAGTAAGCTTTTCACATTAGCAGCATGTCGCTTCAACTGCTTGGGTAAGACAATGGAAAAGAAAAGACTTTGTAGGAGAACAGAAGAATTAATCTGCCTGCAACCTTTGATGAACAGCAGACAAACTCTTGTATCTTACCTTATCACTGGATAATGTAGAGTTTCTAATGAGGACATTAAATATTTGGAACGTCTGCAGTTGAAGAGTGACATACTTGTTCTTCCTACCTGAAATGACCCACAACTATTCATGTTTGAGCTTTCTAGTAGCCTGGTCAAAATCTGGTAGATCTGGGAAAATTCTGTGATTGTCAGCTATATGGGGATAGTTTCATTAATGAATACTTCTTCAGAAATTGAGAAATCATCTAAAGTTTTTTGCTTAATTTAATACTTAGCTACATTATCTTTGAGAAATTATCTGTGGGGTAAGTCTGATCGATTGATAAAGCAAAGCTTGGAGCATTAGAAAGTGTCCACGATTAGCCGTTTTCTACTATGGTCTACCTGACAGCTTGAAATATTGCTCAGTTTCTGAGGGCTTTTTTTTCATTGGAGGAGCTGCCAGGATCTGTTTCTCTGCCTCTGTTTACATCTTGGAGGGTTTCTGAGGGTGTTTGTCTCTGGAATCTCTGTTTCAAAGAGGTGCTGCAAGTCTCTATTTGCAAACCTTCCCTTGAAGTTACACTGAATCTCTCTAGCACTCCCTTGCAGAAAAAGACAAGTTCTTGAAAAAAAAAAAAAAAAAAAGTTCTTGATATCATGTTGTCACCAGGAAAAAAAAAAAAGTAGAATCTTTCAGTGTGTAAAACTGTGAAACTAGATTTTTAGTGAAAAGTTATGTGGCCTCCATAGGTTCACCTGCCTATATACTAAATGCGATGCAGATATCCATGATTAGAAAGGAGAAAATAAGGAAATGAGAAGGGAATGTGTTTGTACCTAGGGGAGACACAGGGAATTAAGAAAACAGAAAGAGTATCATAACTGAGAGGGTTGCAGCACCTTAAGTTACTTTCCTGACATTGCATCTGAACAACTGCTAGTTTTAATGATGCTTGAATGCTACATACCTTCAGGTAGGAATGGGCAGCATTTTCTGGCTATCTGAAAACATATTTGTATTGCGTATAATACAAATACAGCTATCTTTGGCAGCTGACCAGCCAGATGTTATGGTAAAGGCAGGTACTATAGTAATAATAAGGAAAACCTAAGTATAGATGTATGTATAGTTTGAGAAATAATCCGTGGTCACTGGTGGAAAGCAATATAATACATCTGATAAAAATTCAAAGCTCAAATTGTGTAATATGAATATTATAGATGAATATGGTATGAATATGTCAGATGCTATAAATGAGTAGATGACAATACCATTTACAACTGCGATACCAAATTTTAGCTCGGGGTAAGATATGCCCTTAACATGCCTTCAACTTCTACATTTTCTGAGTCTTTTCAGTACTTGTATCTTTAACATTGTTTTTAGTGCAGCTGAGATTCTACAACAGTCAAGTAATTTTAGTTTCAGCCAAAACTCACCTCCCAAACAGTACATTTTCTCTGCTGGTATTTGATATCCTTATGGTCACTGCTTCTGGGTGCACAACTTCTATTACTGACCTTAGGCAAACATCAGTGCCGAGGCATGCTTTTGATACAGCATGCCCTACGTTTTAGTGTTGTAAAAGCTATATGACTGAGGTGGCAAAAAAAAGGGAAGAAAAAGATTTTACTGCAATAGAGAAAGAGTAAAAAGATAATATTGAAAAAGAAGAATCAAGTCAAAAGAAGCTAGCACAGATAAAAACACCAGCAGAGTCCTTGACTGTCTGCGTTTAACCCTTAACATTTAAGGGTTATTCAGCATCTTGTTTATTCTTGCATATATTTAAGTGTCACAAGAAAAGTGCCTTTTGAAAGCCATATATAAAGATCTGTACCACATCACAATTTTATTTTTTGTCTGTGAACAAAGTACTCCTTGAGCAAACAGTATTAAAGTATTATAATATAGTATTAACAGTATTATAGTATTGCCAGAACTAAAGATAATCACTGTTATCATTAGTGTCAGGGAAGCAAGGTGGGACAAGCATTCCTTTAGAATAGAAGGTACCTTTAGAAACACACTGGATAAGTCATTAGGACCAATCCATGGTCTACACGTCATTTTAAGGCTATCAGGAATCATATGATGGTTCTTGAGCTCTGAAAGGACCCGAGAAAAAAGCACTGTAGTACTTAGATACTTAGATGGTCCCATGAACCAACAGAAATGAAGGTAGGCAGCTGCCTGCCTTGCTATGAGGTGAAGGCTACAGATGGAGAAGAAACAGTCACCACTGGGAAATCTTGCTTAACCAGCTGCCCTGGTCATGGAACAGCAAGGGAAGGTCCCTGCTGGTTAATATTTTTTCTTATTTTGGAAGCATGGATGAACCTTCTTCTTCCATAAAGCAAATGTAATGACCTCAGCAACAATATTTTTCAGCTTATACATGTTTAGCACAAATATATCTTATTACGGTCAAGAATTGCTGAAGCTTCTATTCCTTGAACCAAAAACATAATATAAAACATCCATTCCTATTAATAATATTTGTATTGAATATCCTTTAATTGATTTCTCTATGCACTGAGTAATAACTACTTATTTACCTCAAGCATTATAAGTCTTCAAAAAGTATCTCAGAATTCAGATCCTGCAATGAATATGGAGGAACTGTCACATTGAAAAAATGTTGTATACAATAATTTTCTAAACTCATTGTCTTTTCACAATGAAACATTACATGTTCAAACAAACACCATTTAGGAATAAATGCATTTCATACATTTAATAAATACTAAGCAATCAATTGTGAAGTAGTTAACAATCACAGAAAATAGATTACATATCTCAGTCATTTCTTAACTACTTTAATTGCTTATTAAAATGATTGCAAGTTAATGGATTAAGATTTATGTTGTTAACATTGGATGGATTGGATTGGATGGATGCTCTCCTACCAGGGATAAAAGAAGCTTCTTGTCTTCAAAAGGTTTATGGTGTTCTTCACGAGAATGAATTTTTCCCAAAAGATCATCTGTAACTGAGTAAAGCTTCAACATAGGCAAGGGTCTGACATTGTGTGCTGTGTTAACAAGATCAGGTTTTCAAAGGATTTAGTTTATGTGTTGATGGTAATATTAGATGTCACAAAAGCTTTGTCCAGAGTAGTTGAGACTTGCTTTGGTCAAATTTTCTGTCTTAAATCAATTGCTTAGCCTTCCATATCCTAAAGGATTTACCTCATTTTGTACTGCCATAGTTCAACTCCAGTTAGTTGTCATGTAATCCCATACCTGTACGTTAATGAAATGGCTGTTGTTACCTTGTCATGGTTATTATTTCTGAAATGATTTTGTTTTGTATTGTTTTGGTTTTAGTTTAGTTTTAAATCTCATAGTTGAAAAGTCTTTGAAAATGAGGTTCCGATTGGATTTATTTATTTATTTATTTCCTGTGGTAGTGGAGTTTCTTACAATAAGACAAATATTTTCTGGTCACATTCTCCTTCACATTCTATTTAACTTGAAAACCAGCTGGGACTTCAGACTTGTTCTTAAGTTCGGCATCTTGTCGTATACTTGAGTACGCTTTGATTGATACAGATACAAGGTTCATGTAACCATACAAGAAAAACATTGCCTCATGGAGGCAATTGTCATCAGCAAGCCCATGTACCTGGTCCAAGATGAATTTCCAGATCAAAATGAGTATTTCTTTTTTGCTTTTTGACAGAAAGAAGTACTTGACAGGTTTCTGGTTCTTCAGAAGTTACTTGATGGCTAGAAAAAGTGACAGCCCTCAGATCAGAATGGCATGCAACAGTCTACAGTGTAGTTGTACAAATCAAAGCATTCTTTTTAACTTGAACCCCCTTTTCTGAATTAGAAAAGCCATATAGTGAGACTTGGCTGCACTGGGCAAAAGTTGCAGTTTTTAACTAATATTTTATCTACAATGTTAAAAACATTGATAAAGATACTATGTGAATTTAAGTACTTTATCTTCTTACAAATATTAATAATTAAAACGTAATAGTAAATATTTTTTATATAATATAAAAATGATTTTATATTTCCTTAATCTAATTTCTCATTTAAATAAAGAAGCATTGAAGTTAGTGCTTTGGATTTTTTTTTTTTTTTAATTTTGATTAAGAGTGGATGTGCATGTCAAAATGTACAGTCTTATAGTGCAGCTATAGAAAGAGATGTTGCACAATGAACGAATCACACTTGTTTTTAGCTGCTGATACTTCTTACATCTTGGGATGGCTCCTAAAAAAAGCCATGTAACCTTCAGGGATCTAACCAGGGTCCAACCTTATAAAGCAGTGCCATGGGGTTTTAACCCTTCTTTATGGCATATGAATGTTGTTGGGCTATGAGGCAGTACATTAGCTATCACCCTGCGAGACAAGAAGAGTAAACAGAAAGAAGTAACATTGTTGACACAGAGAAAAGTGTGCTGGAAGCTGATCACTCAGTAAAAATAAGGATGGATGTGTTTCACGGCTAATATTCACCACCTCACAACAAACTGCAATACTCATGGGCGTAGTGAGCATACTAATGCTTTTTATAGTAGTTTGTTAATCCTAGCCATCTATACTGGGTATTAGGCAATATATGTTTAAAATACAAATGAAACTGTTGTCTCCTCAGAAACTATGTGAAATCCTGCTTGCAAAGTCCATGGTAAAAGATACCTGAGCAAGTCACTCAGTGGAGATGTGACATTTTCATCATCCTAGCATTAACCTGGGATAATAGGTGATAGATGACAATACCCCAATATTTTCTTTAGAGTTTTTTGTTTGTTTGTTTGTTTGTGCATGCGTGGCTATCTTTTTACTTCTTTGGATTATGGTCTCAGCATCCCAGATGATGTGTTAATATGTAAATAAACTGAAGTAAATTGTGTTCCTTTGCTGCCAGTTTGGATTGAACCATCACCATATTTGAAGCTTTGGAATCAATTTTGAAATACAATTGGTGCCAGAGAAGAAAAAAACAAACAAACAAACAAAAAAAAAGTGGAATTTTGCATCATGCCATAAGCTTGCCTGGCAATATGTAGCATCCTTTAGGAGAGGCCTGATAATTTCTTTATTGCCACTTAAGGTTTCATTAGCCCAAGATAACTGGCAGGAAATGATTATATGGGTTATTCATATTCTTTAGAAGCAAGTTTGCAATTCAAAGCCTTTTTTCCAGTTGGTACCATTTGGGGCTGAAACATGCAAAGGTGCTGGAAGAGATTCATTGACATTTGCAGGCATGAGAGCACAACACTCAAAACTGTTTTACCAAGACTATAATTAGGGAATTGCCACCACCAGTTCGGGAAGCTCAAGGGAAATATTTTGCGGGTTTTTTTTTGAATATTTTGGAACTCTGAAGATAATTAGCATTCAAGTATCCTGGCAGTTTGTAATATGTAAGTTAGAACTGTGGATTATGACTAGCCCCTTAAGACATTTCTTGTGGGGGTACCTTAAGTCTTATTTATTTACTGGGGATCAAGACTAGCCCACAAGAATGCCTGGAGTTGTTTTCAGTGGTAATGACTTGTACCTATTTTTTGACTTATGAAGTCCTTTGTACCATAGCTTTCCTATGACTCAATTTCCCATTTTTAATAATGATATTTGACCAGCATCATGGAGATCTTTTGAACTAGGGCTGAAATGTCAAATGTGGTCATTGCTATGGAGCAGGAACTAACTATAATTTCTTTTACTGAAATTATAAAGATAATTTAGTATGAAAATAGTGATTTTTCACGTAAGACAAAAGAGGATGGAACGTCACAATTTTTTTTTCTCACTAGCATTTAACAGGTTTTTCTAGGGACCTGGGGCATTGGGTGGGAAACCGAAAAAAGAAAATGTCAGTTTTTACATATGGAATTCCCCAAGTCAAAACTGATTCAGATGTCTTATACTCATCTCCCCAGGTGAGAGGAGATTTTCTACACCAAAGTGTCAAAAGCACTGAAAACAGCTAATTTTACTAGGTTTGCTTGATGTGTGAAATAAAATGTTCCACATCGCCCTGTTTAACAGTACTGAGACAGTGCCCATCTGTTCTAGCAATGGGGATCTCTCTGATGGAATGTCTCCCCTCTATTCAACACACATAAACATAATGTGTAAATTGAATTCTTATTGTAACTGGTAAACAATAGGATTTTAAAAGGTCTGAGAATAAGATTAACGTATTGTTACAATAGTAAAGTTTGAATTAAAGAATTCTGATTCTTGAGAGGGTTCTTCAAAAATACCTATTTTATACATGCTACAAATCCTGACTGAAACTCTAAAAATGTTGTTATTGCTCAAACATTACTTTCTCATTAGCCAACAAGAACAATTAGGAAATGTTTGAGGTAACTTTAATCTTTCAGCCTGACTACACATTGTTCATATTCTTATGTCAACAAGTACATGCTGATATTTTAAAACTGATCTCTGTATGCTAATTTTCTTATTTCCCTTTCTAAAAGACTACAGTTTCCTGACTGTTAATTCTGGTTGACAGTGAATGGTTTTGTTTCTTATTCACCTCAAAATAATGTATTGTTGTGAAGTGATTTATAATAAACAGTATCTAGGATAAAACTATGATGCTGATCAGTTTTGACAACTAAAAATGCATTATTAATGGAATAATAACATTGGAAGCATCTTGAAAACAAGCTGATTGTGAGGAGTTTATTTTTCTGTTCAGACCCAGATTCATTCTTCTAGTTTAGAAATTCTTCGGGGTGGACAGGTCATTACAGAGAAGAATGCCAAAATTATTGCATGTTAGAAATTCTTGTGATGCTGCCTGTCAAATATAGAATGATAGGTACACTTAAAATAAAGTCAGATACATTATTCCCATTAAAATCCACTTTACATTATCTGGTTTGACATATACAATAGATATTTTAAATGGGCATATATGTCAGAAAATGAAATTGCCCTAACTGCTTGATTTTACTTAATGGCTGTTGATGAAAGATACCATTCCTATTTCCTCTACACACAGTCATATATGAATGTAAACACTGGAATAAATTTCTGAATAACAACACAGCTCAGTTCATCTCTCTGGCATTTTTTGCCAGAATTACTACTGAAGTAAATGTAAAGCTAAACCTTGAACTGAAGCTACATATAAATTCATCCTCTGCAGTTGTAACAGAGGACAAGTAGTAATATACATTTGCAATATGCTTACTCATACATTTATGCTAGCATTTGAGATATCTGTATGGTATCCTTGATATGATTTGCATACACAGCACAGTATTTAAAGCTTGTATTCTAAGTCAGGATGAATTCTAAACTACTGTTGTTATGTAATTCAGTAAAAAATATTTAAGCCAATAGCCAAATTATGATGTCTTAACAGCCGTTCTCTGGGAGGACAAGTTTACCATCATTATTGGATTTTATGTTAATTACAGTATGTACTTTATTGAATTTGCTGAAGTGCTTTGTTGGATATTCTCCAAACACTAACAGCCAAATGAAATTATATAAAAAGGGTCAGCTACATTTAAGGGTATGTGAAAGTGCTTTAGAGACTGTTTATAATTAAAGAGGTTGTAAACTAACACACATAGTGTAAATGTCACTGCACACCTATGTTTCCTTAACATATAATTGAAAGGAATTTATCAAGAATGACTCTGAAATCTGAGTGTTTGATAAAAGTTACCCCTAAAATCTTTAAATATTTTTTAAATATATTTTTTTAATCTTTATTTACTTTATTTTATTTTTACTTAATTTAAAGTATTAGAAAATTATGTCTATAAAAGCACAAAGCACCATACTTTGTGAAGCCATGAATTACTTCTTTAAGTGCACATAACATGGCTTGGAAGAGAAGTAACAACAGTAATAGCTGAAAAGTGATGTAGTTGAGCAAGTTTGACTTAAATTCTTTATATACTCCTGTGAGTAAGTACGTTTTTATAGGGAGAAGGGTTAATGGTCTACCTGCTAGCATCATTGCTGCCCCATCCAGCATCTTGGAAAGTGGAAGCATAAATCTAATTCTAACCAAGAGCAGGAAATTCAGCAGGAAAAACATCAACAAAACAAAACAAAAACAAACAAACCTACAAAAACAAAACAAAATAAAACAAAACAAAAAATTAGATTGCCAGTGGGGACATCTTTAAGGATGGGAAATCATAGCAGAAAAATAACCTTTAAGCTTCAGATTTAGGATCTAATTTGCACAGTTTTTACGAGAATGACTGCTTGTACTAAACCTGACCGGGTCTTTGTCTGTCACTTGGTTATTCCTGTTTTTCCCAGTTCCTATGTATTTAAGTTAGAAAGGAAATGTTTAACCCTTTTTTATCACAGTCTTATCATTAGAGCCGCATCAGTAACTTTAAAAAATATTACTGTGAGAAAAATAAGTCAAAATATTCAAGCTAGAAAAAAAATATTTAATTGCAGGTATACATTTTATTTTACTTTTATTTTTATTTTTATTTCTATTTTTTTATTTTTTATTTTTATTTTTATTTTATTTTTTTCATGAAGTTTTTGGATGTATGTTCCTCATAAATAATTAATTCATGGGCTCTCTTAAATACTGGAATTCATCATAAAACATAAAATATTTTTTTTTCATCAACCAAAATAAAAACAAGGCCCTTTGTCTTTCTGTGTTATGGCAAGGAAAGGGAAACATATTTAGCTTGGTATGCTCTCACACTATCCCAGCAAAGCCTGGAAAAAGAATATTCTTTTTATAGGGAGTTATGTTCAGAAAATTAAATTCCACAGTTGTGACTACGAACATCTGAAGATCACTTACATTTTCAGCCAGTAAACACATAATAATAAAAAAATCTGTCACTTCTGTGTATAGTATAAACAAAAGGTTTGGATCCATACATGGAATAAGATATGCTCACTTCAGTAATTACAAATAAAAATATGGACACAGTTATCTGTTAGAGAAGGTGTTCTGACAACAGTTTTGCAGTGAAAAATGTGTATTTTTAAAATACTTTGAAAGATGCAATTGTTGAAATTCTACTCACAGAACAGACATATTACATCATTTCTTGAACAACACTTAATATTTATAGAATGCACTTACAGCTGAGATGACAAGATCACTCAGTACCTACATTTATCCTTCTGTACTTGAATGAATTTTCAGTAAATATTTTAGCATATATTCATTTTAAAAGGCTAATATCCTTTCTGTCACAAAGATGAGCTAGGGTAAAATTTCATGAATTTTCAGGAATATACACCTGTGGAAAAAATAAATCAGGCTGGAACATGTGCAGGTCAGATTCCGGTATTTCCAACAACTAATTTCCATGAACAATTACCCTATTTCTATGTGCCAATCCTGGTCTGCAGGCAAATAGGCAAATCTGTGTGAGTGATCCCTTGGGCTGAAACTTTGGCCCTAAATGAATACATGGTGAATAATGAGCTATAGAAAGAATTTATATTTCCTTAACCAATAATGAAGAACAAATAATGACAAATTTCATTTTATGTTTATTTGAAAAAGACTTAAAACCCCGATCACTTTTTCTTTCATTTTAATAATGCTAAATAGCCAATGAATTTGATCACTTTATGACCATGCCCAATGCCAAATGGGCATAAGCATCATTAAGGAACAAGGGTACAAGCCTAGAGATGTGAATACTATTTCTGGCTTTACACAAGCTTTATGTGTTACCTAGGGCAAATTCACCTAGGAACAGATTTGTAAGGGATAAGTATAGACATCTCTGTTATGCAATTTCTTAGCTTAACTAGTGATTCAACTGTCTTGCAATTTCACATGCTTATTACTTAGTTTCATTAGTTTGTAAAGTTTTTTTTTTTTTTACTTTTGCATTTGGATTTTTTGAAAACCTGAGTTTGAAAAAGGAAAAAAAAAAATATATCAGAAAACAAACAAACTCCATGATATTAAAATATTACAGCAGATCTAAAATATTCGTAAAACAGGCTTCTGTAACTTATGCCATAAGTAATATATAAATTTCATTCTGATAGGGACATTTTAAAATAAAAGTTTTCCTGTTATGTTACTGGGATATATTGCATAATTCACATGCCAGGTCATCATTTCCTCTCTCCAAGTTGTGCACTTCCTTATCCTCTCTGTTTTTCACTGTGTCACGCATGTGCATAGCCATACTAAAATATGTTATTATATACTATGATTTCATTAAGAAAAAATATGTTAGGAAGACATAAATATTTAACTGATGCTGGGAAATGAATAAGTTGCATATGTAGCCTTAGTTCTGCCCCATTTTTTCAATGAATTATAAAAGCCTATAATTTCAAGGTAATATTTTATTTCTCAAGAACACAATACAATGCTATATGCTTTCTTTTTCTACTGAGACAAATATAGTCTATCATACAGTACTTAATACAGACAAGCATCCATTTAAATTGTAGTTTCCAAAATATGCTACAGGTTGAATACAAGGGTGCAGAGACAGAGTATTTTTTTGGCCTAATGCAATTAGTTAGAAGTCTTCTCCTCAACTACATCAAACATTGGTGGCTGACAAAAACTACATGGTGTTAGCCTAAATTTTTAGAAGGCATGTTTGGGAAAAAATATCGTGATAAACATTGGCTCGTTTGACTCTACCCTAGGTGTTTCATACCCTCTGACAGGGGTGTTTAAACATTTGCTTAGTGTCACTTACGAGCAAATGGAGTCAATGTAACCAGTTGTTGATTGAACTAATTTACTCAGCTAGCAGAGATGGGTTGGGGGGACCAGCCTGAAGATATTAAACTATGATAAGGGCTTAAGCTGAATATGCCTACTTGGCCAAGTCATGCAGGTGCTATCTAGCTCTCCCTTCCCAGAATAGACTGGGACTGAATGTATACGTACCATCATGACCAGAAAAACAGATGAGAATATTAAAAAAAAAGGAAAAAATAAAAATAAAAGACAAAAAAAAAGAGATATTTCAGTAACAGAAAACATAAAATATAGTATTTGAAGTTATAGACAGGATTCATGCATCTGTACCTAAGCCTCACATGGGAAAATGGTGTGAATTAAATACACTTCCCATCTTTGAGTGCTTCTTTTGTCCATTTCCACTAATCCATGTCTCCAAGGATTTATTCTTACATTTCAAGCCTTACATTTTTTACTTTCAACCTGTTACATAGATGGTCCTCTGGGCCTTTAAATCTGACATTTCCTTCCAGTATCACAGTGGTCTGATGTCCATCCTGGAAAAGGTTTAAAACATGGTTAAACACAGCATAGTTTTAAAATCTGATGTCACACAGTTCTTCCAGGGTTACAGGCAGAAGCTTTTCACAAGTAAGGAAAGAATAGTTCTACCTTTCTACAGGATCTGGCACTCATTTTTTTTTCCCTGAAAGGATCCATGGAAAGATACAACATTGCATTGCTGCTTTTAGGTAGAGAAAAACCGTTTGGGGAGGTGAATCGGCGTATGTGTGTGAGAGAAAGAGAAAGAAAGGAGATAGGGAGAAATGCAAGCCAATGTAATATATGACTATGTATGAAAGGTAATGATGATGCTGAACTCAATATTTTCTAAACTTTTCTATGTAAGGCATCCAGTATTTCAGAGATAAGACCAGTTCGGTGCTGTTGATCAGATAAATGTTACAATTGACCTAGTTTGAAGAAAGATGAATTGTCAGGCAATTCCTAACTCCATTAATGGGTTAATAATTTTAGTATGCTATTCTTTTTTGAAAAGGCTTATTTAAATGTTTATCAGTTGTGCAAAATGGAGCAGCACTGGAGATTCGCAAGGGAGAACTGATCATTGCCTATGCATGGAAGCGTTGTAGGAAGATTAAAATAACATTGAGTATATTCTGTAAATGAAGGAGAGAACTAAAAGAAGCCTCCAGAGTCCATTATAAATTTTAATAATACATCAAGGTAATGTAACTGAATAACCGATCTCTGAGGGAAGAAACACAACATTTGGCTAATATTACAATTTAAATTATGAAAACAAAAAGAGCTTTTAGTTAATCTTGTCTTTCTGCTTTTATTCTTGAGGCTCTTTTTTATTTTCCCTGAATCCAAAACACCATGTAAACAAATAAAAGTACGGGAGAAAATAAACAGTTTGGCATCTCAGTAGATTAATTAATGTGCTTCAGCCTTGGCACCAGTAGGTGAAAATTATGTGCATAAATAATATCACTAATTAAAAAGATGCAGATTAACATGCAAATAATGTTAATGAGGATCTGCAATTCCAGAGTGGATTCGCATAACATCAACAATTTAATGGGTTGGAAGGCTTGTGTTTGCATTACATTAATAAATTTCAAAGACCTTGCATAAAAAAGTTCTGTTGGAGCCTCTGTTTCCCACTTGTGAGTTGTAAATTCTGTGGGCAGTAGCAAACGCTCATCGGCAGATGCCAAAGTCATTATCTCAAAGACTGTTGAGATGGTGCCATGTGCCAGTGTGACCAGCTGTTGGGAACTGGGCAGTAGGCACTGCACTGTGCCAATTATTCATATTATTTGGGTAGTCTTGATATTTATTTAAACTGATTAATATTTTGTGCTCTGCATCTTGATCTGGAGGGAAATCATTTTAAACAAGCAAAGTTTTTAAAAAATCTTATTAGCCTTTGATGTGTCATGGATGGTTGAATGCATAATGGAATTGATTAAGCAGACATTATTTCTAACCATAGGCAAAAACAATATAAAATGTCTTTAATGATGTCATGTAATGTTGAGATTAAAAAAATAATAACAAAAAAAATCACAGGATTAAACTCCAACTGAATCATAATAACCCAGATTTTACTTAAAAATGAGAACCGTTACATTATGGTATCCTTTTTCACCCTTGAACTGGGGAATGTTCCTCTGAGGACACTTCTTACAAAGAGAGCAAAGGTTAAGGAAGATTACAGCAAACTCATTTTTAAATGACATGTAACTCTTCATTAATTTTCTTTCCTGTTCTATGATAATCATTATCTATTCGACACTCAGGCATTCCGCTGTGGCTTTGAGATACCAAGACACACTGGACAAAGCATTTGACTGAAGATGTACCCTGACAACATACTAGAATTGTCCAGCTGTGCAAACTCTGTCTGAAAGATTTAGGGATCAGTTACCTGTTTTCTGTGTGGAATAAGTCTGTTGGCTTCACAAAGTGACAGAAACAAGGAGAAAAACTTCCACAAAATCAAAATGTTTAAGATGTCTAAGATTCAGCAATTAAAGAAAAACAAAACAAAACAAAACTATTCTATGTTTATACCTTTTCTGCCTCTCCAAGTCCCACCTAGAACTTAAAGCTATTGTCAGTTGTAAAAACTTTGTGAAGTGTTTTAAAGATGTAGAAAATCTGTATAAACACCTTGCAAGAGGGTACAAGTTCTAAAGCAAGGAAAGGAGCCACTGCAGCCAAATAACTTCATTTCTGGGCCTCAGCTCCTGCTGTACCCATGTTTAATGGCATCATAAATGGACAAGAACTTCATGCATGGCTGAGTGGCAGGTGGCCAGGCTGGAGAGTGTATAATGGCTGAAGTTTTCCCCTACCAATGTTCTGTTTAGAGCTCTCTTCCACAGTAACATTGATTTTCATGAAGCATATGGACATATTCAAAATAGCATTTTAAATTCTCTTTTTAAGATGGCTGAGATTGGCAAAACATTCAAGAGTTATTGGAGATAGAGGGGGATTCACAGCTGACAGACCAAAAGTGTGACAGAGTATTATTTATTTATTTAGGAAAGCAGGTTGGAAGCCTGATCATGCTTTACAGTGACAGTACTGTAATTAAAATAGAATTAGATTCAGCTACTGTGCATTTATACCATAGTGTGTCTCTACCAGTAGTTACTACAAGTTTTAATATATAATAAAAAATATGATATAAATGTAATGCAGTAAATAGCAAGATTCTAGCTGTATATCTATTAAAGAGAAAAGAGGTAATAAAGATAATGGGTGTATAAATAAATTTTAACTATATATTAATAACTATTATAACAAATATATTACAATTCTAGTTAATTACACAAATTACAATATTGTAAGAATACAACAATATTTCTGACACTCAAGCACAAATTTTAACATCTAACACTTGAGAATATATATAAAAAATAGTGGAACCAAATGCATTTTATGTATTTAAAGATGTTTCATGAGTACAATGTAACCAGCAGGTATTTAAATTTCAGAATGATTTTGGGACAAGTTAGATTTTTTTCAAGCCCAAGTTGGTATCTAGGAAACTGAGTCATGCATTGACACACAGACAAAATAATCTATCCTTAATTTTGGTTTAAATGTTTATTGCAAAATTATAAAGTAATACTAGTTTGTCTACAGAGACTGTGGGTGAATATTAGTGTTTGGAAGGACAGCTGCACTTCCTTGATTAAGAAATATAATGCTCAGCATCAACCAATATTTATCCAAACCTATATAGAAATTTCAGATAAAATAATGTAAGAAAAAACTATCAAACTGCCATGTACTATGTTTAAAGATTAATCAAATATGACTAAGGCTAAAAGAAAAAAGGTTGAGAAGTACCTGCAGCCTGTGGACCACAAGCACACATGCATGCTTGCATATGAAAGTGAGTATTTCAACATGATTTTTTAAGAAAAAATGTTTGAAAAAAATAGTTTTCTTTCCATGGAAATGGGCAAAACCACACCTTTCAAAGTTTAAAAACTTGCAAAATGGAACAGTTTGTTCTCTGGCTTCGTTTGATAAGAATCTAAGAAAATTAAAAAAAAAAAAAAGTCAGTGTCTTCCTTGTCTTCAAAGCTCAGCTACTATAACAGCAACTTGTTGAGCACTAGTGTGTATTGTCACTTCTTGAAAAATCTCCATACAAAATCTCCCCTAGTCAGAAACTGCAATTAAAATACTGATTTCTGAAACTTGGATTAACCCCCCCGTCATGTTTCTTTAAATTGAGCTGCTGTCTTTCCTCTTTTCTTCTGATGTTGGTAGATCAAGAACAATGTAGTTAGGAACAGTTAATAGCTGAATTGCTTAGTAAATTTTCTTCAACCTTTCCTCAGGAAGACTAAGCACGGAATTGTGAATAAGGCATAGCTTTTGTGAAGTATTTCTTGATTGTCATCCCTGTTCAGACTGCCCCAGGGTGCTACTAGGTACCAGTTTCAGCTGTAGCTGATTTAAAGTTCTTTTATGTATTACAAGGTGTATACTCTGTCCTAACATGGCATGCAGACCTGGTCTTTGGCTGCTGTAAGTTTCAGAACCTCTGATGGAACAACTTTTTGTTTTGTTGTTGTTTGTTTGTTTTTGTTTTGTTTTGTTTTGCTTTGAACTCTCTATTTTAACTGTAGCCATCATAAAAGATATATCACACTTCAGTTTTTATCAGTTCACTTTTTCCACAGCCTATAAAAATACCTGTTAAATGTGATTCAAATTCCTCTCTTTTACCCAGGAATAAATAGTTTGTCATCAAAATACAGAGCATTTCTCTCTGTTTCCCACTTTACTGATGTTCACTGTTTACTAATGTATAGTTTCACTTGGACTCCAAGAAGAGATCCAAAAAGAGAGCTAATGGCAATATTTCTGCCTGTTCAGCTTCACAAGTATCACTTTAAATATCCTACATGCATTCATAGCTCTTTAGTCAAGGAAATAAATAAACACCACCACCTATATTGAAAGAGTATCAGGGCTGCAAAGACAGGTCAGATGTCAGGAAGTGGTAAAATACAGATTAAGTGAAACCCTATATCTACCTTCTCTATTATTATCTCTTCATTATTTCTGTTCTGTAATTAACATACTTACATATCAGTACAGTATTGCTATGAACACAACATTAGTAGTTTGCAATGCGAAACGTAGCCCTCGCTGGATATGATTTTGTGAATAGCAGTGTTTACTATAGGCAAACTAATTACAAGGCCATATGGAATGAATATTTCACTGTCTTCCCTTTTTTAATATGTAGAATGCAGTTAATTACAAGTTAGTAGTTTCTTAGTAGGTGACCAACTTATTCTTCCATTGCAATGGGAATAACATAAGCAACAGAAAATAATCCATAAACATTAAATACTCACCCCTAAAAAATGTACCTTCCTTAAGTACATAGAGTTTCCAGTCTGTTCAAGCCATGTCTGGCACAGGAGACAGGAACCAATATAGAGGTAGTTCTGACTCATTTTTCAGATTTGGGTTCAAATATGACTCAAACGTGAGTTAAATCTCCCAAATATCTGCTTGAATTTAGCTAGGTAGGACTGACTTCCTAGTGTTCGCTCCATTAACTGGGAACTGCTAAAGTGTTTTTTTCTGTACTCATTCTTCTTCCTGCACTACATTATTACTCAGAAGAGTGGCTGAAGAAATACAGAAGATTCTTATAATACTGAGTAAAACTCACTGTCAATAAATGTAAAGTAGCATAGGTTGATTAAAATGCTATTTTATTTATACCTGTTCTGTGCCAGATTCTAAATCATCTATTGCCACTCCAGAAAGCAGTATACAGATCAGTCTCTGAGAATACAATCTGAACATTCATCAGCAAAGAGGCAAATGTAATCATTGGGAAAGAAATAGAGAACAAAGAGATCATAATCACAACACCAAAAAATGCATTCTGATGCTACGTTTCGAATACTTCACACAGGTAACATAATCTAGTCTCAAAATAACCATGTAAGAACTAGAGAAACTAAATGGGAAGCAGAAGTCTCTTAATCCCTATAAGAAGAGAAACAAAACAGAATAGGTGTGGGAATAGATGGCTAAACTGAGATGTAAGAATTTTATAATCCTGAATGCCATGAGGGTGATGAATAAATTATTCCCTGCTTTGGATAAGCACAAGATGTAGACATTATAGAGTTGCCAGTGAAATTAGCAGACAACAAAGGGAAGAAAGTTTTTTTTACCACATGTAAATGTGTATACCATGTGCAATGTAACAGAGGAACTATTTGTTATAGGAGGCCAAAAATAAGAATGGCTTCTGAAAGGCTAGGCACTCTGCTGAAGGGTAAATCCACCTCAACTTCACAGCCTCACTCCAGATAGATACTTCTCTGAATAATGGGCACTTAAGCAATTTTTCTAAGTTGGAAGAAATGCCAGGGGAAAATATATTTACCAGGTGTCTTGTCATCTTTAAGTATGTGCCACTGATCACTCTGGAAAGAGAACATGGGATAAAAATAATTTTGATGTAGCCAATTTGGCTGCTGTTCATTTCTACTATTAGCCCCAAGTTTGTATGTTTTAGTATTTGAGTAATCTACTCTCGAAGTCTTTCAAACAGCTGCTCACAGGTTTTTGAACAATATGGGAATCAAATTTCTGTCATACCTATAGGTATCACAGTGGCCTGTCATACCTATAGGTAAGCACAAATGCTAATTCCTTAAGACATGCATTCTACTTAAATCTCATGTTTTTCGTATTCATTTAGACTAAACCATGGACCTCATTCACTAGAATTTTTTGTAATTCCTTTACAATTGCACTTGTATAAAAATTGGAATAGTACAATCACAAATCAGTCTCAGATTTTCATAAGCTTTGAAAGAAGCTAGTAAAGGTATGTATATTCTTCACAGAATAATACATATCACAAACGAATGCAAGATCTGTAACTTAATTGAAGCACCAACGACCACTGCATCAAACTTCTGAACTTTGGTAGAAACTTTGCTATTGATCTAGGCCTAATAAGCCACTGACATAACTAGAAGGCTATTATACTAAGACATTGAGTGACTTAATCAACCAAGTATCATATATTAAGTTTAAGTTAAGAACATAGAAAATATACTATAGAATATAATATGTAACATAAGAATTTGAGGATAGTTTTCTACTGTTACGTAGTACTCATAGGTAGGGTTATGAAAACAGGATTAGTGAGGTCCTGTGAGTTCACACCTTTGTGTGAAGGCATATAAAATTATATCTGTTATTTCTCACAGGTGTTTGCTTACCAATAGCAAGAAACCTCTAGAGATCTATTCCAGTGCCTTATTACTACTGGGTGTTTTCCTCGTGTCTAACCTGAATCTACCTTGTCATAATTTATTTCCATTGCTGTGTGTCTTATCTATGTGGCACAAGAACAGTTTATTCCTTTCATCTCTATACTTCAACTATAGTTCAACTATACACAGTTGAACACCTATCATATCTCCCCTTCACTTCATTTTTCTAGACTGAACAAACCTGACACTTTTAATATCCTTGCTGTCCACTGCCTCAAAAGAAAACATATATGAAGGGTTTAGAAGGGCATGAAAAGTCTCTTAACTTTGCCCAGTCAGAGCAATGATCAGACACAACTTTACTCTTTACATCTCTAAATCACAGGGAAAGCTGTGCTTGAGCACTTCCTCTGTGACAGACAGTTCTGGGAAGTAACAGAGCAGTTCTTTCCCTCAGGAGAAACTCAGCAGTTAGAGTAGGAATTGTAGCTAAATGGGTCTCATCGCTAAAGGTCCCTACTGTTTTGATTAAAACACTGGGGGCTCACAGGCTTTTGTCTGTGATAAAGATCATACAGTTACTCTCATCTATGAGTCTTCAACCACCAGAAAGAGGGGAAAAAACAAAACACACACACAAAGAAAACATATATTCTCTGGTTGCTAGTTTGTTCTGACTAATGAGATACTGGTAGAAATTTGCTGTACCCTGCCACATGAACAAGAGCAAATTGCCTCCTTTACTTCCCCTCCACCCCACTCAAACCACCTAAAGTGCCACAGTTAACACTTGTCCACAGTTAACACTTGTCACTTAATACCCTTCCTCTGCATGCTCACTTAAAATGCACCTACACAAAAAAGATCGCTATAAATCTCTTATTATTTTATATGGTAGCTTAGTTCCCACAACAGGAACCAAGCACTTACACTCTAGGTGACCAAGGTTGTTTGGGTTTTAACCTTCCCAGACAGTACAAATGTCAGACTGAGGCCAGCTGCATTGTGAGTGAGATTTCCAACCCTCTTGATGCCCCTGAGAGGTAGAAATAAAAAAGACAGTCATGAGTTTTTGGATTGGAAGTATATATGCAAGTACACACACTGGTAGATATAAATATATATAACATATAGAAAGCATACACATGTATTATATACACAAAGAACAGAAGTTGGGCTATGTAGGATGTTCTTTAATGTCAGCTCCTTCTTAGTGTCTCAGGAAGGAAGGTAGACATTGTTTTTCTTTGGTTTTGGATCTCATATGAGGTTAGAATAGGTGTTACTTTTTTGCCAACTGCTTACACTAGCGCAGTTCTGGCCCTAGTGTCATGTCAACATGGAGGTGTCTAGTGAGTTCAGGTACATCAAGTTTCAGGTAAACACTGAATGGATTTTTACTAGGAACTGCAATCTTGAGTTTAGCCATTCTTCTTTTCTCATGATCCGGGGATACTAAGAAAGAATCAAGACTTTTGACACTATTCATCCTTTCAGGAAAGTACCAAAATAATATACTGCATGCTGTGATCACTGGGCATTTTTTAACCAGCAGTAAACAGCTTTCTCATGATTAGCTGTCAGTGTGTATCATTCCTGCTCCAGCTGGCTGAGGCACTAATTGAATAGAAATAAGCCATGTAATAGAAATCAAACACTGACTAGTAGAAGGTTTCAGGGAAATGCTAATTTTGTCATGACAGAAAGATGTATCAGAATATTCAGCATGTCTTACGATGTCTTGACTGTCCAACTGGAAATGTAGTGGAGGCAAATAATAGAGTACAAATATAGGGAAAATTGAAAGAGCAAAATTTTTTCTCTGTTTTATTTTAAAATGTATTTATACATACGTGCACAACTTCTTGAACCTAAATCTTTAACATATAATTTTGTATTACATTATAACACAATTTAGAATAAGTGTTAGTAGCTGTCAACTCCTTTTTTTCCTCCTTGGGAAACTCTACTTTCTGATTCTTGTTAGTGTATTAAGATAAAGCCCAAAATATCCCTTCAGATCATTTGGGGCCATTAGAAGAAATCTGGAGGTGGTGCTGCACAGAAAAAACTACTGCTGAATAAACTTAGTTCAAGCTGGAGGTTGTTCAAGCTACTTACTTCAGTCTTGAAAAAACACTCCTAGGAATTCCTAGTAGATTTTAGTAGTTTCTGGGGAACAGATATAGCAGTTTCTTGTGAACTAAGTCAAATAAATTAATAAGTAACTATTAGACTGATGAAAGACATACTAGGAGGAGTCAACAGGGAATAATAGCACCTTTGATAAATCTTAGATACTTTTAGGCCACATTTTCTTTCCTATGAGAAAGAAATGAGAAATTTCTCATTTAGAAATTTCAAATGAGAAATGAGAAATTTCTCTCCTATGAGAGAGAATATGAGTCGTCTCATATTCTATTGCAAAAAAAATCTAAAATATATCTATTTCAGGATTTTCGCTTTGTGGACCAGTACAGAATGAAATATTAAAGTGAAGAGGACATTTCCTAACTAGCAACTCTTTCTGAGCACAAACCAGCTGCATGTGAATGCGTAACATGATGCTTATTGGCTTTTCAAATCAGAGCAAACAAATCAGGAGAGCCTTGTTTATTATTTGTATTTCAGGAAAGCTCTGGGCTTGACTTAGGAGGCTTTGATTTAGGCACATTATCTGATCTATATTATTGGCAAGAATAGAAATTCCAAGGTACATCCTCTAGAACAAGCTTGGAGGTGGAGATACTATAAGAACAGTTCTGCGGTTTGTCTACTATGCCTACCCAACCTAGCACTAGAAAATTGTACTCTGGATAGTTTAGATAAAGACTGTATATATGAAATATGAATTTGAATTTTCCTGAAGAAAAAGAGAAGAAAAGAAGAAGAGAAGAGAAAGAAGAGAAGAGAAGAGAAGAGAAGAGAAGAGAAGAGAAGAGAAGAGAAGAGAAGAGAGTAAAAGAAAGGAAAGGAAAAGAAAGGAAAAGAAAGGAAAGAAAAAAGAAAAAAAGAAAAGAAAAGAAAAGAAAAGAAAAGAAAAGAAAAGAAAAGAAAAGAAAAGAAAAGAAAAGAAAAGAAAAGAAAAGAAAAGAAAAGAAAAGAAAAGAAAAGAAAAGAAAAGAAGAAGAGGAGAGGAGAGGAGAAAAGAGAAGAGAAGAGAAGAGAAAAAAAAGAAAAGAAAAGAAAAGAAAAGAAAAGAAAAAATAAAAGAAAATAAAACAAAACAAAAGAAAATAAAAGAAAAGAAAAGAAAATAAAAGAAAAGAAAAGAAAATAAAATAAAAGAAAAGAAAAGAAAAGAAAAGAGAAAAGAAAAGAAGAGAAAAGAGAAAAGAGAAAAGAAAAGAAAAGAAAAGAAAAGAAAAGAAAAGAAAAGAAAAGAAAAGAAAAGAGAAAAGAGAAAAGAGAAAAGAAAAGAAAAGAAAAGAAAAGAAAAGAAAAGAAAAGAAAAGAAAAGAAAAGAAAAGAAAAGAGAAAAGAAAACTCTTCAGTTTGTTCTGATTTTTTCTTTCTGTTTTTTATCTTTGCACATGATGAAAATGCATTTCAGTCCCAGATTTTTGTAAATTTATGATAACGTCAGTGTTATCAACAGTGTTTCCCTCTTAAATCCAAAACTCATCACCATTACAGCCATTATGGAAAAAAAAAATCCATACCAGCTGAAACCAGGACTCAGTTTTAGGTATTTTCTTAGTAGCATCTAACACTCTAAAAATGTTCCCACTGGTGAAGATTTCACATGCATGTATTTTCTAATAAGATCTAAATCCTGCATAGGTGTGTAGATAAATGATTTTCTTGCAAAGCTAAAGCTGTTTTTGGCCTATTTGGCCTCTCTATTTGTACTGGATCTGGCTGGGATGGAGTTAACTTTCCCTCCAGCCACCCATACAGTGCTGTGCTCACCACTTGTACCCAGAACAGCACTGGTATCACACCAGTGTTGTGTCTGCTGCTGAGCAGTCCTGGCACAGCATCAGGACTTCAGGACTCCACCCAACCCCCAACCCAGCCCCGCCCCCAAGAGCCAGCAGGCTGGGGGTGGGCAAGAGGTGGGGAGGGGACATCACCAGGGCAGCTGACCTAAAGTGAACAAAGGGATAGCCTGTACCACGTGATGTCACACTCAGCAATAAAAGGTGGGAAAGGGAAAGGGAAAGGGAAAGGGAAAGGGAAAGGGAAAGGGAAAGGGAAAGGGAAAGGGAAAGGGAAAGGGAAAGGGAAAGGGAAAGGGAAAGGGAAAGGGAAAGGGAAAGGGAAAGGGAAAGAGGGGGGTGGGGTGTTGGTGAGGAGGAGGGGGTTCTCGTTACAAAGACGTCTGTCCTCCCAAACAACCACTGCGCGTATTGAGGCCCTGCTTCCTGAGACATGGCCGAACATTGCACGTTGATGGGAATTAGAGAGTAAATTCTTTCCTCTATCTCTGTGCTTCTGTGCAGCCTTTGCTTTATTTTTTTTTTCCCTCTTCCTTTTCCTGTTTATTAAATTATCCATATCTCAACCCATGAGTTTTTCTTCTTTCCAAAATACTTTCTCCTCTCCCTCTTCTTCTAAGAGAGCAGTTGTGGTGGAGTTCAGGTGCCAGCAAAATAAAACCACCACACCATTGTGCTGCAAGAAATCTAAGTTGTGTGGAGGGCAGCACTGTCACTTCTGTGTCCCAAGCTCACAGCATCCATGAACTATGGAGTTCAAAGGACCTGATGAGGTCCTCACTCTATTCACAGATGGCTAGTCATCTTGTGGCAAGATGAATTAGCATGGCAAATGGGAAATTTAGTGAGCAGTGAGCAGGGGAGTAGTGAGCAACCTCACCAATTAAAAGGACAGAACAGTTTTCCTATTTTCTTCTGTCTTCCTCTCCTCATGCACTCACACTGGGAAGAAGCCATGCCACAAAAAGATCTGGAACACTTTTGGTTGAACAAATGCTGAGGTCTCCTTTGCTTGTCCCTGAAGTTTGGAAATTCTCTAGGAGGGTTTATGTCTGGGGAGTCACACTGCTACCTCTGCAAAACATCTTGACTATGACATTGAGAAGCCATCGGTGGTCCATGTTGTACTATGTGAGGCTGGCTCAGGCTCCATGAGGACAAGGACTTTTCTTAGGACTAGCACTTTATGTGCCCGTACTGTGTCAATAAGTAACTTGAATGATTTTTTTTTTTCCCGAACCATTTCCAAGTATTTCATGTTAAATGATGCTGCTTATATATTTAAACAAAAAGGTTTAAGGACCAAATATTTCCTACAGTTACTGCCAACCACTAAAAAGGAGAAAATAATATTCAGACAAAACTGATGTTAAAGTTACAAAAGCAAATAATCAGAATCAGGAAATGCTGCAGTTGAGGTTTCTGCATAGTTAAGGGATGAAACAGGCTCCAGAGAAAAAGCACAAGAAGCTTAATTTTATGATAATGGCATGTCATCACTAGTTGGCATTTAAGAGAATACTGCTTTACTTGAATAAAACCATAGTTTATGCTTCTGGATTATTATGGAAAAGTGATGTAGGCATTATGTTGATATTGTCTTACCAGGTTCATATTAATATGAAGTTTAAATATTTATTTTAAATATCCTTGAAAAGGCAATAAACAAAATGCAGAATATTAAATGCTACTTGTATGTGTTTATGGGACCTCTTTGGAAAATGAATTAATACAGAAAGAATAACAGATTGCCTAAAAATTTCCTGGTTGTTCAGTGCCAGCTGCTTTTTGTGTACTGATTTCTAGACTTTAGTCACACATCCATGGCATGAGATCATTTAAAAATGTTTTAGCTATAATAGAAAGTGCGCATTTAGAGATGAAGCCCTTAAATTTGATGATGTTTGCTGCAGGATGAGTATTTTCAATTCATTTTGTGGTCCAAAAGAAAGGAAAGATCCAGAGACTCTCAACAAAATACCTGCATAGCCTTGGGAAATGTTGAACTCAGGAGTTCAAATGTCACTTCTTCCAGCTGCAATTCCCATGCAACTCATTGCCGGTCTTATTCACTTAGGCCTTGTGCCCTAAAGTAGATGACATTTAGGAAAGACCTCTCTTCTTCCCTCTAATAAAAAAATAAATAAAAAAATAATAATAAGAAGAACAACAAACAAAATTATATAAATCAAGGTCTCATGGAAGTCCAGTGTAAGACCCAGTCTCAGCCACTGTGGCAGATTAGCATAGAGAGCTAGCAAACCAGGTTTTATTACACTCTCTCCAACAAAGTTGAGAGGTAAAATCTAGGATTTCACTTTAAACACTCTCTGCAGTGAGATTTGGTTCTCCAGAATGCATTTTTCCTTTCCATTTCCCAGTGGATAACAGAAGGCAATACGTATCTCAGCTGCATCAGACATGCATCCTAATACAGTTTCCTTTGTATTGATTTTAGCACGTTAAGCTCAGGAACTTCCCAAAGACATGAAGTGTTTATCAGTCATGTGTGTTGATCTGCAGATAATAAAAATAAAAATAAGTAAGATCGTACTCAGTGAAGAAGTGAGTTGAGCTCTGTCTGTATGCAGTTTGAGTTTTGGCACATAAACTTTCCATTATGTCAAAATTTTATATTGATTTTGCATGTGTATTAGTATTTAGGCAAGGATGCATATATACTAATTCAACTGGTAGCAAGAGCTGACCAGAAGAATGAAAGAAAATAATTTTAAGGTTTTGATTTTTTTGTGTTCCATTGCGTTGTTTTTTTTTTACCATTTTCAAAATATATATATATATATTAGTAATTTACAGATCATAGCCTTGGATTTAGGAGTGAAATGAGAACAACTTAAAATGTGGACAGTATTTGGGATTGCTTTCTTTTTCTTAGGTTCTAGCTCAGTGCCTGTATTAATAAACTCTCGCAACTTGTTTTGCTTTATGAGAATCTTTTTGAAATGTTTACATTTTAGCTTCATTAATATGATTAATACAAAAAAATACAATAAATTATGGAGTAGTTTCTATAAAACTACTCTGCTTCTAATACATAAGTATTAGAAAGAAAGAAGGAACTCCCTTTGCTACTTTTTCTTAAATTATAAGCTTATCTTCCATTAATATTATAACTTCTTTTGTTAATATTATATGCAGATTGACAGGGTTTCATGCAAATTGATGTGATTTATTGACAGCTCTCAGTTCTTCCTGTACAAAGAGGCCACGTTGTGACAATTTGCAGCTTCTGATCTGGAAGCTGCACATTCATTTGTTACTCTTTTCTACCTATGACAATGTTAAGCATTCATGCTATAAATATATGTTATATTAAGTATGCTGTTCTTATTTTAAGTATGTTTCTTACTTTAAGTATTACTTTCCAAGCAACCACTCTGAACTACTATTTTTAAATTCCTGACATGAGAAAGGAGCCATATATGAACATGTATTCTTCCAAAATATACTATAGAAGAGTTTATAAACATATAATAAATAAGCAAATAAATAAAGATAATACCAAAAGTTGCAATTCCTAAAAAAAAAGAATAATAAACAGTGTTTTATCAATATCACCCTCATTTGAACTCATAACAAAGGAAAGTAAATAAATCTTGCTATTTCCCATAACTCAGCATGATCTAACATACAGGCAAACACCTTGTGTGTAACACTTAGTATAAAGTGTAGACAGTATGCTTTACTATATAAAATTATAGAATATTATAAATACATTTAAAAACTCACAAAGTCAATGTCAATTGCTGAAAATATTTGGAAAAAAGAAAAAAAAAAAACAAGATCTTGTCTCCTTATTTTTGTTATGAGTTCACAAATCTTTACAATTTTTTTTTCAATATGTTTAATATAATATAATAATGGAAAACTGAAAGCACTCAGAAGTGCTCTCTTGGGACTCATTCCCAGCCCTTTTTCTTTTTCCTTTTCATCATCCAATTCTTTCTGAAGCCCTTGGGACAACCACTTTAAAACAATCTGTGGCGGTGTGATTTATACTTATATATCTAATGAAGCCCATTTTATAATAATTATTCAGATTTAGTTTAAATAACTCTTTATCCATTATCCTGCTAGGGATGGTCAAGGAAAATTGGTGTATGCTTGGCTATTAATTCTAAATCTGTGGTCAGTTAAAACACACAATAACATGTCTTGGCAACAGCATTTTTTTTTTTTCTTTTACATTTATGTTCTTCTGTTGTTCTTCTGTTTGTATAGTTTATCATCTCCTCCACACGGTTTTAAATAGTTAATCTCTCTTTAAGTATAGCTCAGATACATGGAGGATTAAATTTGCAAGTGATGGAAGTGCATTTGCACTGATGAGACTGTATGAAGAAGGATTGCAAACAGAAGTCTAGCTAGGAAAAAAAATATAACTCTAACAAAGTTTAGTTAGATAACAGAATACAGAAAAGTTTTTATTATAGTGATTCACAGAGATAAGAAAAGAGAAAAAAATGCTTAAAGCCATCCACAAAAATGGGAAAAAAAATTAAAACTATCCTTAATCAATTTAGTTGGCTTATTCTATATTACCTGGCATTGAATTATGGGGTGATAAGATATATAGGTGGTTATTAATGCATCCACAGATATGTATGTACATGTAAGTCCACTCCAAGTTCCACAGGTTAGACACTGCTAGCAAGATAAAATGTTTTCTATTCATTATTGTACATGCTAGAAAAGACGATCATATAATCAACAAGAAGAAATTATTGTGACTTGGTGAAGTGATGGAATCACAGAATACATCATGAAGCATGCAACACTGTTTAGTCATTGCCAATGTCTTTGCAGTTCTTTCATTAAACATTAATTATTGTTTTGGTACTTCATTATAATACTTGTCACTAGTTTGGTATTAGACATTCTAATAAATAAAGGTTAAAAAGTGTGTTAAAAATTACATACAATTATGAATAGGAATTGAAGTCCTGAAAATGTTTGAACTGTAGTATCTTCAGACATCATTTGTTCTTTAAGATTAGCTGTTATTATTATTAATCACTGAAAGCCAGTAGTACACTATCTAAAGAATTACTCCATTTAAATGTCATAAATAACTACAGTAACTACAATACTGCAAAATAAATTGGAAATAAATAGTAGGGGCTTCCCTTAAATAAACCGATTTAAGGCTTGCTATAAATATAGTCTCAGAATGTTTCATTTTTTGACATACAGTGTTTTGTGGATCAATTTTTCAATAGAGGTGAAATTAAAGGCATGAAATTTGACTATTTTACTCATGTAATTTGTTTTATATACACTAGTAAATAGGCACACACCAGTTCATATGCTGAATTAGACATCATTACCACATACTCAGAACAACGACAAAAAAACAAACAGTGTTTCAAAGATTTGTTTACTGTGGGACCATTTTGACTGATTACATTTAGCACTGATGAGAAAACAGGAGGCTGGCATGACTTTTGTGAACTTACTAAGCAAGTTTTAAGTCATCATGGAATTAAACTCTTTGCAAAATGGAAGCAATACACAGCTATTATGCACATGATGCTAGAGATGATGACAGTGTGAAAATGGAAGAATAAATACAACAAATTCCACCAGAAGTCTCTTCAAAGATGATACCAAATTAAAAAAAAAAAAAAAAAAAAAAGTCAAAATCGTGCAGAATGTGAAATAATGATAATATGGGGTGATTCTCATAAAGAAAACCTACCTATGATGGGAAAGAACCCTAGCTCACAGAAGGATGTATAAATAACCACATAGCCATAGGACAAGTCACATTGTGAGGGGAGGAGCATGTCTCCAGAATATGATGAGTCATAACTACCCATGAGTCTCAGGCCTTTGCTTAGGCCTAGGTTTTAGGCCTATTCTGCTTGCCAGAAGACTTTCTGGCAAGAGCAGCAAACAATCCCAAGGGAAACCTCTCAGGACTGACCCTCAGTGTTACCAGGATGCAAAGAGATTTCTACAGTCTATTTCAGGAGTACCTTGAAAATTCTTGTTACTTCTTGATATGTGTGAAGAATATATGTCTGACTAACCTACTGGACTTTATTGTTTAATACACCTTCAGGAATGAAACATTGTTTATATCAGGTCACTCCATGCTGGCTTAGTTAATAGGCAAGAATAAAATATTAAAAGAAAATAATTTTCCCTCAAAAACAATAAAAACCAATCAAAGCTCCTGACAAAATCAAGAAAGCATAAAACACAATAAAATACAAGATTATTTTAACCATTCAGAATTCTCTTTGATTGCTTCTAGCACAGTTTGTGCTTCTAGCACTTCACATAGTTTGTGTCTCAGCCTTCCCCTTCTTCCAATGCACATCCGTCATGCCTGCAAGATTTATTATAGTTATGTCTATCTTACTGCACCTTGTTTCTAAAGATGGCTGTTCCTTCTTTGTTTCCCTCTCTATCGAGTAGAAGATGTAAGATGGATGCATATGACTGAATTACTGCATACATCTCTACTTTTCCAAGATAGATGTATTTTTCTATTCTTATTTATTCTTAATATAAATACCCACATAGCCCTAGGACAAGTTGGATTGTGAAGGAAGGAATATTGTTCCAGATTTTCTCTCCATTCTGAGACCTTGCTTACAGTTCATGGTGATTGGTCACTTCAGTGTCACACAGAGTAAGACAAAACTAAATTATTTTCTTCTCCTTCATCTTCTATTTCAACTAGATTGCTTAGTGTTAGTGTCCACTTACATTAAAATATGAAAAATCTATTCTCCTATGTATGAATATCTACAATTACTATATATTAATAATATTGAAATTAGAGATAAAAGTTTATATTACAAGAAGTTTTTTGTTTGTTTGTTTGTTTATAAAGTAAGGAAAAAAATCAAAATCAACTCTGAAACTCCCCCATCAATTTACAATTTGTGTGTAGGTATTGCTGCACATATCATCGATTCACATTATTCCATAACCACTGGTACAGAACCCTGCAAAACTGGAAGGTCAAATGGTGATGGTCAAGCTTTGTTTGCAAAAGATGGCAAATCAAATTCTTAAGCCTTTTTTATTCATGATGGTTGACTTAAAATATCTGGTCAAACTTTTATGAAAATGCAATAAAATACAGCCACTTCTTGAGCAGTTATGTATTATGACAAAGTTTTAAAAATAATTTTAAGCTCCAGGTAACTGTTTTTTTTTTGTTTGTTTGTTTGTTTGTTTTCTAAAAAGAATAATAGAACTTCAAACAAAGCAATGATTTAAACTCAAATAATGTAATCTCTTAAAAAAATCCCCATTTTTAATCTTTCTATTTTTAGCCATGTGATATTCGTAGGAATTTATTTTTAATCAAACATTAAAATTTTCCAATATTTATTGCTGTTTTGCATTTTTTAACTGAACGCATGTTTTCTAATCATTGTCTGTTGCAATATAATATTTTCAAAAAAATGTCTGCTAGAAAGTTTAGACATGGTAGTTCAACTGCTAGCTTCTGGGGATATCCACGTTGTATTATGGTTGGCTTAGAATAAGCAACTCCTGCTAGATTCAGCAAAAATAAAGCACAATGACCTCTTCAGCTGGACACTTTAGCAGCTGGTCTATAACTTAAACAGAGTTTTGCTTTACGCTTTCTAAACTGTCCTGGGGATTGAATAGACAACATATAAAAATATGACAGGAAGATGATGGATTATGGGTCATAAGTCTCATTTCAGCCATACAAATAAAACATCATGCTTGTGCGTTATGATAATACATTTAATGGGCAGAAATTAGCAGATGTTGATTGCATTGTAGTGCACACAGCATACCAAAAATCACAGAGGAATGTTTGAAGGATCATAAAGAGACTGTATCATTGGATTCCTGTAAGACAGAGTTCAAGTAGCAAAAACACAGAAAAGACAGTGTGGTAGTTGTCTGGCTTTGGTTTAATCACTACTCTCTGCCAAATGCAGTCATTAAAGTGTAACAACAATTGTATGCATTTTAGTTTAAAGAGAACAGTAATGTTTTTTCTACCCCTTCCTAAGGAATACTTTATAGCTGTCAAAACATAAGGTTCTGGCAGATTCTTCTTAAAATAAAACTTCAAGACAAATTTAGGAAAAAGGTATGAATGAAACTTTGTACTTCCATGATATTTAGAATTCTATAAATTATCTCATATAACATATAAAAGCACAAAGATTTGGCCCTGCTCAGTTACAACTTCTTAGAATAAGCTTTTATACTTAGTATGTATAGGCACACAGAGAAATACAATTGAACTCAAGAACTACCTCTTTAAATATTCAGATGTAAAAGCTAAACTTACTTCTTTAAAAGAAAGAATTAGGTGTACGTTATGTGTTGAAGTCCCCCTCAACTCTTCTTCCAGTACTGTAGGATTTATTTTCAGGAGCCTATGAATGTTACTGATTTGAGAATTCTGTTGCTATTCAACTAAATTTTAAAATTTCAGTTTCTCATCTGGCACTGCATACAATAACTTTTCTCCTTGGCTAAGCCCAAGAGAAAAAAATAATGTGTATGCTCTGTTTTCATTAACAAATTGATGAGATCTGGATATATTTTTTTTTCTTTACTGTTTGCCTTCTTCCCTATCATATAACTAGCCCATCTGTATAAGTATTGTCTGCCATAGATTCATTTAAATATGGATTTAGAAATGTTCAATTCAACCAGATAATCATGAGCTAATATATGTGGCAAAGACTGCCTTGTAGATGTACATAGTATGTTGAATTTGCATGTACTTTACTTGAAATATAAGTATTCTAAGAATAAAATGTGCAAACTACTGTAGTATAAAATAAAGATCCTCCATGTCTGTGATGATGATTTTATCACATTGCTTGCCTCATAGTCAATGTAAGCCAATAGAACAGTGTGCAGAGACATAAATAGTCTAGTTCTGATGGTTCTAGCATTTTAATTTTTATTTTTCCCCATGGTTATGTTTATAGTAACCTTGACTTATGGTAAAGGCACTTGAGAGATGAGAAGTCCATGAGTGGTCATTACCATGCAACACATTGCAACACAAAGGCCTATTCTACCAGTTTTGTAACATGATTAAAAACGAAAACAAAGAAACCAGATGGTGACTGTCCATCTCCATTTATTCTTATATGTCATCTCAGTGGTAGATCAGCACAAAGGCAAGTTCCTTGAAGGGTTAACTGGAAGAAGGACAATAGATGGTTATTAACAATGGAGGCTTACTTTAATAATAATTTTCACATTTTTTGTTTAGGCTTTTTGTATGAAATTTCTGAATCACAGGTAAACACAAGTAGTTATTTTTCATCTATATATTGTTATTTCAAACATCATTTTGAATCTTCTTCCTACATCAACAATGAGATAGTTTGGCAGAAAGTGTCAGAGCATGCTATTGTTTTATTTTAATTCATACAAGACAGAAGCCAAAATTTACAGGAATAGGGGAGTGTTTCTGATCTCATGATATTTCCATCATTCTGTGCTTTATACCACAGCTTTGTACAATAGTATCACAGATATATAGTGATGTACTGTATTTATTTACAAGTATATACCAATTGTATCCACACATTATAAATTGACCTTACATCAAACCAGAAAGATTACACAGTCATTTGTCTTAAAATCTGAATATTCATTATGGGACTTTGTACATTATTTTTCCATTTGAAGTCTTAGCTTGTTTTAAGATCACCACACTTTTTTATTATCTGCAAAAATATCATGGCATGGAGGGTGTGGATAGAAATTGGTTGTACATTTAAATTTTCTGTACAAATACAGGAATCTATACAATAAAATTTAGAGGGACTGTGTTCAAAACACACAAAGTGATGTACAATACGTAGATTCGTAGTAGCTTTGTAGAAATCCTTGCCAAAAGAGATTGTGGGCACTAAAGGTTTACAAGATTTCAAGGACAGTAGTTGAGGGTGGCAGCTCCGCCAGACTTCTTGCTCCACCTTGGCTCTTGTCCATTGGCTGCAGCTCCGGCCTGGGGCCTGCTTCTGCGGTGGCTCCTCCATGGGCTGCAGCGTGGAGATCTGCTTTGCCGTGGGACCCATGGGCTGCAGGGGGACAGCCTGCGCCACTGGGGGCCTCCCCACAGGCAGCAGGGGAACTGCTGCTGCGTGCCTGGAGCACCTTCTGCCCTGCTTCTGCACTCACCTTGGGGTCTGCAGGGCTGCTTCTCTCTCATTTTCTCACTCCTCTCTCCCAGCTGCTGAGACACAGCAGTGTTTTCCTTTTCTTAAATCTGCTCTCCCAGAGGTGCAACTGGCATCACTTATAGGCTCAGCTCTGGCTGGCAGTGAGTCCCTTGTGGAGCTGGCTGGAGCTGGCTCTGATCTGACATGGGGCAACTTCTGGACTCTTCTCACAGAGGCTACCCCTGCAGACTCCCACTGCCGAAACTTTTTCATGTAAGTCCAATACACAGATGGACTTCTAGTCTGTTTTAATACACCATTCTTTAACAATTTGCTGCTTTTCATTTGACCTAAGCTATTCCTTCAAGGCCATTCTCTTTTCTGTATTGGAATGATCAGCTCATAGGAGAAAGCTTTTTCAGTTCCAGGATTTTTCTGGTCATTGTGCTAATGTGTGTAGTTTGCTGTCCATAGGACAGTTTCAGAGCATTGCAAGATCTCATGGTGGGTGCTCCAATGAGGAATGTTCAGACTGTTTTTAATGTGTCTATTTTGAAACAGTTATTTGCACAGAGGAAAATCTTGCCATGTGTAAATAAAATCAGACAGCAAATACAGTTGTGAAATTTTAATGATCTATTAGTTTTAAGTATTTTGCACTATGCTATATTACTAAATGATAATTTGAAATTTGTTAACTTTGCATGCTAAAACTATTCAAGTTCTGTTTAAACTATTTGGAATTCTAAATAAAGAAGGAAAACTCTATTAAATGTAATGAGCACTCAAAATCTTCTCTAGGTTTTAACTCCTTATTTTGAATCATTCTTGTTATGGTAGCCAGACCCACTGACATGCACTATGCTCAATCTCACAGTTGACAATACAGTACCATCAAAATCATTATTGTTAAAAAAATAAAAAAAATTAAACATTTTACTCTACAAGTAATACATAATGTCATATACCTCTTACTAAGGAGGCACATCTTCTATGACCAAAGAGAATAACCTGATTTGAACTAGAAGAATTGAATAGAATTGTTAAACAATCCTTTGCATTTTAAGCAACATTTAATTAGAAACAGACTTTAACCACCAAAATGATAAAAATCCAAGAGATTAAAATTTGAGTGTCAATTATCATAAAATTCATCATTGTAATTCTTATTAAAACTCAGTGTTTAGATAGGTAATGATTTTATAATATGGCAATTTGCATAAGGAGCCCTGAGATGGCTTATTATTTCGATCCTACACAATTACAATTCTAGCTCCATACATCAGAGCTCTTAGCAATGTAAAATCACTGTGCTAATTAATAAGCCATTTACTGACTGCAGCTAGTTATGGCGGTCCTGCAGCTGACCTTACGGAAGATGAGCCATCTCTGAAGTGCCTGTGTGTAACTACAAACATAATGATGTGCCAGGAGGGAATCATTAAAAATAATTTACACAAGCCTTCATTTACAAGATCTTTTGATAGCGTGCTTCCCCGGTGTTTAGATCCACAGTGCAACCCCTACCATTTGGAAAGTGCCAAGCAGGAGAGTGAACGAGGATACCTAAGTGGTTAATTAAGAGCCATTCGGACGCCACAAGAGCCACCTGAAAAATCCCTCTGATGTCTGCTGTGTCAAGTGTCTCTCACAGGCAAAACCACAAGAGGTAGCTGCCATAGCAGGCTAATTATTGGGGACCAGGAGCAGCTGAGAGTGGCCTGTCATGCAGTGCTTGCTGCGAGCACCCAAGCCCAGGACTAAGCAGAGCACTCTTTTGTGTCATTGGACTTGAGAGATACAGTGGAAATGAGATGCTGTGATAATCAGAAGTGATTGAACAAGTCATAAAAGTGTGTAGTTGTAGATGAAATTATTCATTGTGCTGTTTGATGTATTTTGTAACTTTTTTTACACTGTACTGATATTTCACTTCCAACGTGTTTTCTTAAGTCTTTCATTTTGAATGCTTCTAAGAAAACAACATCTTGCATAGGCCTTATAAACATAGATTTCAAAGCATCAAAGATATTGCTTATGACATAAAAATAGTTTCAAACTACATAAAAAGAACCACACACACATATATATTTGAAATAAAGCACATTTAGTCACACTACATCATGAGGCTATAGAAGAAAATATGAGCACGCACACAGGAGTCTCCTAATTTCAGTACAGTCTGAACTAAGACTTGTTCAGTACAGACTGAACAAGACTAAAACATTGTCACTGCATTCCTCAAAGCAGCTAAAAATAAGAACCATGAAAACACGCAAATTATTATTTATTTCTCCTTCAGCCGAGTCTCTGCAAGGTGAAGGAACAGAGCCATCACCTTGTGTGGCATTGGATTAATTTAGTGGCATTCAGTTGGTTTATTGACTTACAAGGGATTTTTCCAAATCTGCACGGGAGAATTCTATACTTTTTTCCAGTTTGTAACTTACCCTGTTAAGAGTAAGTCATTCATACTCTTAGAGTGCAGACACTTTCCAAGCCTATCTTATACCTTCTGTGTTTGTTTTCTGAGGTGCTTTGCCACAAATGTTACATGAGAAAGCTGTGTGATCACATGATCACATTTGCTATGTGATCCTTGCTAGGGCATCGTGGCTGAGTGCCAAGTCTGGGACTGAGAAGAATTAGTTTACTAAAGCTGGGGGCAGCAATACAGTGGCTCTGTGCCTGTGTTTGTGTGTCTGTAGGTATTTGGGAGAGGGAGAGAAAAAGGAACCAACTGTGTGCTTGGCATCTTATCTATGATACTAACACGGCTTTTAATTTTATATGTGCAATTTTTGATATATAAGCCATTTAGGCACTTTATTTTGGTAAGATAATAGTATTTATTTATTTATTTTCTAGATGGAAACCACCTCTTTCAGAATGTCTGTGATGTTTTCTTTTGAAATGTATTAGACTTACTTTGTCTCATTTTATTTTTAAAAGATCTATAAAAGTAAATTCACAAGAATTAGAAACCAACTACACTTTTCTTTTATATCCATGTTCTTGTGCACAAGGACAATATTATTTTTCTAATGACACTACATGTTTTTGAAAGACATGAAAGAGATGACTGTATCTACAACTCAGGTAATTTGCATAAATGAATTAAGTTGCATTCACCTCTTCTCATATAAAATGACTACAAGTAAGATGCATTCTTCAATGTAATAATTTGTCTTCCTTTTTAATCAGTGGAGACAGACTACTTCAAAGGGGAAGCGGGTTCAAGTCAATCATACTACACCTCTCATCAGACAAGACAAGAGTAAGGAGCCAGTTTAGTCCCTTTATGTTTTCTAAGTGGTTAAAATTCTTCTTTGGTATACTTGGTCTATAGTCGGTAGAGGTGGTGAGAACTGCAGATGTACTTCGCAGATTGGAAGACCAAGACATAGAGGAAAAGTTGGAGAAGCAGTGCCATGAACGTATAGCTAGATTCTGCTGATTTTGGGGCTTATCTCACTCTATATTGCTGTTAAGTATATAAAGAGTGGGGCAAAACTTCAGGCTGTGGTTCCACTCTTCAGTCTCATGGGAAAGCAGAATCACTTGGGCAGATTTGAACCTCCATCAAACTTACAACAGTCACTATCCTTTTTGACATTATCACCAGCAACAGCCTCACACAGCTTAAACCAGCATTTATTGTCAAACACCAACTTATGATGAAACAACTAACCATCTGTTTAACTAGCTCAGGCATATGCAGTGCTGTTGCAGATTTTTTTTTTTTTTCATCAGTTTTTTGTGACTGGTGCACATTGTTGTTAGTTATACTGGCAAGCAAAATAAGAGATGACAGTATGCCAATGACTTCACAAGATAATATCAGCAACCAAAATTAGACCAAATTAGCGACTGGTTTATCACTGAGTCAGTAATACATAATTCTATACCACTGAAAAGTTACAATCTCTAATCAGCATGTTCCTTTTTGGATCCAGGAGGCAAAAATAATAGCCAGCATTATCCAGTGAATTACATACCCTGTAGATACCACTGAATAGTACAAAGATCAGTAAAATAAACTGTATTTTGAACGCAAACAGATTTCCAATCTTACAGTCATAAGGGAGAAGAAGAGATAATAGCATATCAAGTATTATTAAGTGATTTTTTCTGTATGGTCATTGGCATGCATGTTTACCCACATTTGTATGAAAAAGATCTTACAGAGCCATAAGTTTAAAGATAATTTGATAAATAACTGTGCTTGTTGGGTTATTTGTCAGAGAGACACAAGTGTGGTTAAAAGCTAACTAGGTGACAAAAATCAGCACATCACACAAATGGTATTGTCCATCTAGGGGAGCTAAGTAATGCCCATCCAATAAAATGAAAGGAGAGATGAAAAACACAGCACATGGCACTTTCATGATACATATAATGAACAGAAGTACTCATCTTTACACATCGTTGTTGCTAAATTTGTTTATATTCTTTGAGTCTTTATTCTTAACATGTCTGACAATATAGAGGCAATGAAAAAGAGTTCAGTGCAAAGAGAAAAAACAATTGCTTTATGCTGCAGCAAGGGACACTGTCCTGAGCATAAACTCAGGCTCAATTGTAGTGGCATCTGAAAAAGGATATAAAAATGATCAGCCATTTCTTCTGATACAGTGTTAATTACCCCAAATGAAAATTATTTCCATACTTGATTTTACAGTTATGTGAGCTTTAAAAAGGAAAAAGGGGAAATTCATGCTTCCTGTTCAACAATATTGATTTTAAGGTTTAACATTTTGTCTTTTGTCTTCTGAAGGCCAGTTCTGCTTGTCTTTATCATATACATAATCCCACTGAAGCCAGGAGAGATGCTCTTGTGAGTGAGGGAAATCCCATACAGGTTTAACTTTGTGCCTCGTGCCAGCCCAGATGTTGCTCTGATTAAAGTCAGCAATAAAAACTCTTGTTACTCTGAACAATGCAAGATAAGACCAGTAGCGAAGTGATGGTGAACCTTTCTCAATTTCGCTGGATTTCCACACATTGTAGATCAGGCCTTAAATTATCTAACTTCATTTTGGCCCTACGTGTGAAGTCATTCCCTGGGGAAAATCTCCACTGAAATCTCTAATATCTCTGCTTGGGAAAGGATTGCAAGAGCAGATGTTAATGTTTGCCTTGAGGAATATCCACATATTTGAGCAATCACAACATATAGTGAGATGGAAAGATAACACCAGAATAAAATAAATGCCTTTTTAAGTGTCTGCTGTTCACTGTGTTTGGGTTATCTTATTTAGGAGGAAGCATTGTATTTCCTAAAGATCATCACCTGTCATTAAAAGGGAATCTGTGGCCACACACCTACATGACTTTAGGGAGAAGGGAACATGTTTGTGCATTTTTTTCTTTCATATGTGTACAAGGGAATAAAAATTCACTTTCTTTTCTTTTGCTCCTTATTTATTTATTTATTTATTTATTTTTTAAGAAACTCAGTATTTTAAAACTGATGACTAGTAAATGTTTAACACTAAAAAGTTAAATAAACAGGATCTATTTTTATAAGTGTAGCATAATCTTTCTAGTTTAATGTGACTATGTAAAGCAACACTTATTGTGTTTTATATATTAGTATTCAATTCAAGGTTTTTTAATGAGATGAAAATTAAAGTTTCTACATTTAACACCAGGTTTTCATGCTTGCCAAGTGCCAGGAATGCCAAGTTCCAGGAATTTTAGTGAACAAATTCTCCTCATGGATTACCAGGAAAAAATAAAAGTTAAAAACAAATTAAAAAAAATCCTTGAAGATGGCCATGAAATGTTTTTAAAAATCTTCCTTGTTGTCACTACCTGAAATTAAAAGCACACACACATGCAGACAAACAAACAAACAAAACAGTCTCAGGTCCCAAGCTAACTCCTGCAGTCAACAAGAATATTTTCTGGACTTGACAGAGCTTTATCTAGCCTTCAGTTATTAGAGACACAAATTGTACAGTCATTTGACATATAGAAATTTAATAAGGAACCTAAAGGTAAAGCACATGTTTTCAGCTTCTCTGCTGCCATTTCAGCTGAAGGGAGAAAACAAGTATTTGTCTGTTCTAAATGCATAGAATGAAGCAGTAATGAGTTAAACAAGAAGTCCTAATGTGGGTTGTATGTTGCTGAATCTTAAATATATCTATCTCAGAAAAGAGACAGAAAAATTTTTCTCCTATTTTTCTACTTTTAAAATTCATAAATACATAAGAAGTGAATGAACAAAAAAGGGATGATCTTAATCACTTGAAAACATTCTTGTCTCCAGATAAATATAAACAAAATTTAATTTTCTTGACTCTATTCCATATAATCTATTTTATCTTCCTTGGCATTTGCCAAAGAACTGGTCAGCCCTTTTATTTTATAGAAAAAGAAATTATTCATTGTTCTTCAGATGCATGCAGTAACTTTTCAAGCTGTTCTAGCTAGAGAAGTAAACAAAAGAAAATGCAAAATCTCTCTCCTTGCTGTTCTCTTAAATATTTCATCAGAATGCAGCAATTTTTTTTTTCATTTTAGATTTATATTTAAGTTTAGAGGGAGTAGAAGTTGGTCTATAAGTGAATAGACACCTTAGTTACTATTCATTAACACGTGTAAATAATTTCTTGTGTAAGAGGCTTGTTATATTATAGCTATTTACAAAGCACAAATCACTTCCAGTAAGAATGGAGATCTATGAAAACACATTCTTTCTCCAATATGGATTTTCTGAATCGTGCTGAGGATGTCTGAACCACAAAAACTTCATCTAAAATCTATAGAAGTCAGCCAGAGTGTTTCGGTAGATTTTCAGGCAGGTCTGTACAGTAGTAGTCTCTGGTTTATTTGGTCTTGCCAAATGTCAGTTTTCCACAACATAATTGGAAAGATAGAAGAAATTATTTGCATAGATAAATAATTTATATGAGAATATGATATAATCTCATAACTATAAAGGAGAGAATGGTAAGTAGAAGAACACTTTGGAGAATGAAGAAACTGATAAGATGAAAAGTTGGTGAATTGTTGCTCTTTAATGTGTTCTGCTTCAATACATAGTGCAAGATATGCCATAATGACAAGAATCAGGAATAAAAAGCATACTGTTTCTGGTTCAACTTTCTTACCCTATGTGATCTGATTGCCTATTTCTTGCTTTATCCTCTTCAACCTGAGCGGATATTCTGTCTCCCCCATTTCTTTTTAGTCTCCTATTCCTGTGGTCAAGAGTGTATATTGTCCTTAGTTCTCTCCAGCAAGTCATACCAATATTAAATGTATGTTATCATACAAAATATAGTGGCTGCCCACTGGAAAAGTCAACAAAATTATACAGAAATGAAACAGTCTCGTTTTAAAATGTAATGACAGTGTGAAGGACTAAATAGGTTTGGATACCAAAAAATTTTAATCACAGATATATGCAATTGTATGAATTACACGTCTTGCCTGTTCTGTAGTAGAAACAGTGTAGTGCACAGTGCAGTGGGCAGTTGCAGCCATTGCAATGTATTCCCTTTAGCTAGGAGTACCTGTGTTCTCTCAGGTGTCTCCAGAGGTCAAAGAGATGGTTCTTAATCTTGGTTCAGTGCTCAGGGGTCCTCCATGCTTTCTCCCTAAATGACTCTGGACACTATTGTGTACAGACTGGGTGGAAAACACTCAATTCTTGATTGTCTTGTTCTTGCACTTGGTGGCTAAAAACCAACTCTCACTGCTGCTCATGCTCACAACCTCCTCCTCTTAAAGTGCCTCCACACATTTTCAACTTTCTCAGTGATTTGTGTTAAAGTTATTTCCTTATTTTTGTATCTGACCTATTCCCTTATCCTATAGTGTTAACTTAAGGTCATGTATATTAACACTTGTCTTAAGCATATATTAACACTTGTCAACTATGCCAAACTGCTACAAAACAAACAAACAAGAAAAAACAAACAAACAAAAAAAAAAACAGAGGTATAGTTCCCTTGGGAAATATTCATCTACTGCATGGTGCAACTGGTATTTGCTCATACTTCCTGCTTCCATATGCTCCTTTTTTCTGTGCTTGAACCATTAGAGCCTCTAGTGCAGTTACTACAACTCATAATAGAAATGCCTACATATAACAAATACATTCCTAGCTGGACGGTAGAGTCTTAATTGTATTGTTCTCATAAGTCTTGTACTGGGTTTGAATCGCATAGATTTACCAGTGAAGTAGGGAAATAGACAAGTATTAGAAGAGTATGGATATGAGAGGCAAAAATAAATAAAAGAATAGTTTTGTTTTATTCTACCTAACATAAACAAGACATTTCTTGCAGCATTCTGTGTTCAAAACATCCTCCATAAAACCTGACACCCTATTGAGGCAATATACTAAGCAGCATCTCCAGAACAAAAATAAGTTTAAGGGAAACA